>NW_026601137.1:0-39895 GCF_029448725.1 Salvelinus fontinalis
TGGGTTCCTCCTGTTCAGGTCTACCTACCATACAACTTCAAGTGCTCTGGGTTCCTCCTG
The DNA here is from genome assembly GCF_029448725.1 of Salvelinus fontinalis. Lineage (NCBI taxonomy): Eukaryota > Metazoa > Chordata > Actinopteri > Salmoniformes > Salmonidae > Salvelinus > Salvelinus fontinalis. The sequence goes on from NW_026601137.1 coordinate 61, forward strand.
TTCAGGTCTACCTACCATACAACTTCAAGTGCTCTGGGTTCCTCCTGTTCAGGTCTACCTACCATACAACTTCAAGTGCTCTGGGTTCCTCCTGTTCAGGTCTACCTACCATACAACTTCAAATGCTCTGGGTTACTTCTGCCTTCCTTGACTATTCTAGCTATAGACTAACAGTCTGGATCCTGGATAATTTGGACATATCCAGCTCTCTGCTTCCTAACCTTTTCCTCTCAGCTGCTCTGTTTTAAAAGGACACGTTCACTAATTCACAACTTAATGCTAGATGGTATCCTTACCCTGATAGAAGTCTACGAGCCAGGAGAAACTGTAATGATTGGGTTTTACATTACTTAAAGATGATTTGGCATCCCTTTTTGAACATTTGCCCCCATCACTCCCATTGATTTTTAGCTGTCAGAGGATGAAGTTAGCTGAAGTTTATATTGGCTGATTAAAGAAATTCAAACCATGGAGTACAGTTTCTTCAGGCTCATATAGACTATATTCAGGGCAAGGAACCATCTGACATGAAGTTGTAAAATACTGAACATATCCCTTAATGTCATTACAAAGATACTGTCACTTTTTAAGGTAAAACTGCTTCCTGATAAATCCCTTGTACAGGGTCAGAGGACAGGGGTGACACTTGGCACATAAGCAGCATTACTGCCAGCAGGTTGATCTTCCCACATCTTCATTTGGTGTCTGAACAAAAAGCCCTTTTAGAAAAATTGTAAATGAGCGACTATCACCATAAGAGCCATCCCCAACAGCTTCTTCTCAGAGCAGTAATGGTTTATTTTTAGGGCAACCTTGATTTCTCCTGAGCAGAACAAGCTGGAGATTAGTGCATGTTTACCCTCACACAAACCATGAACACAACCTGACAGTCAGGACCTGTTGTTAGTCACCTGTAGAAAGCTGCATGCTGAGCCTCCCTTCTCATAGTTAGAATGAGAAGAAGTTATTTATTCAAGGAGAACTTTTACAATGCTTGGCTATACAGTAAGAGAGAGTCAAATATTTTGATTTTGCTTAGTCTTTGAAAAAGTTAATTGTGAGGCTATTATCCCTTGGCAAATTGCAAGTAGTCCCCTTTGGTAAATGGATAAGACAATAACAGTTTAATCTAAATCAGAGGTGATGTCCCCCTGGAATTGAAACCAAAGAGGTTAGGAGGGTCACTTAACTGGGATTCAAAATGAACCAAGGGCATTATCATACCCCATAAAAATTAACCAAGGGCATTACCTTACCCTTCCTATGCCTGCTCGGTCGACAGTAATGACGTCGACAGTAATAACGTCGCAATGACAAAAACATTTGTGAATCACAGCTAGTGGAAGATATTACAGATGCCAATATGGATGAAGACAATATATGATGTTTACACCAGCTATATTATCTCTATTACAGATTCCTATAGAAAATACCACAGCATGACATCTATACAGTGAACAACACTGCCAACTGTCACTTATACACGTCACGTCACGCGCTACCCCACACAGTACGCGCCTAGTCACTAGAAAAAGCTACCAGCCTTCAATAGTAAGCCACTTTTGGTACAATTGCAAAAAGGATATCACAGGTTTTTTTGTTTGAAGTTTTCTTTTCCAGTGTTTCTATAAACAACGCCAGATGCTCGTCTATGGATCAATACACATCAAGAACTCCAAGTCAACGACTTCTAGAATACACACACGTTGACCATTAAACAGTAAAGCTTGTTGTGTGAATATGATTTTGGAATATGTGACCAGCCAGTTCACATGTTATTACATACGCACAAAAAAAAACTATTTATTTACAAAACAGTTTCAACTTATTTACTCGATGGAGCACAAATTGAGTTTTAAATGTTTTGAGGATAAAAATATTGTCCCCCGAAAGCATAATCATCACAAGATCTTGTAAAAACATTGTGGTTCTCAGATACTGGAGAAATAAACAATCTTGTAATCCTGGAATGGCAACTCCAACATCCCACCTAGTATTATAATAATATGGCATGGTCAACTCCAGCATCCCACCTATTATTATAATCATCATCATCATCATCATCATCATCCCATACCAAGTATGCTATCGTATTATTTTGTCGATCAGATTGACTCATTCCACTTCCATTAAACTATGTAAGAGACATCTCCTATGTCTCAGTGCATGTGTGTGTTATTGCATCTCCTGTTGGTAAAATTCAGTGACAGGCTGAACTGAACCTAAATAAATGCTCAACTTAACAGAATTTCCTGTTTAGTTTGTTTAACCAACTAAAATCACATGAACTGGTCTGATGGGTGAGTTACTAGTCCTTACTGAAGGCTGCTCACAAGACATCAATAACATACAGTGCATTTCCCTCTTCTCATAGTAGTCAGTGCATTCTAACAGGCCCAGGCTTGTTGCTAAGTGCAATCACTCTTTCTCCACTTGTGATACGGAGAGAGGGCTAAGAAGTTGAAGCATAATGACAACCGGGTGTGGCTAGACTGTTGGTGGCTAGTAGTTATGAAAGAGTGCATTTCCACGTCAAAATCCTGTGTCGGGACGGAAAAGACTCAAAGAGGGGCCATCTGGAGGAAACAAACAAACACTCAAACACTTAGTACCATGTACAAAAACACACAAATCAATCGAGAGCTCCACTTCCAACACCAGATGGAGTGACATCAATTATGGATTGGGCTGCGTCGTACGACCTTCCTGGACTCACGTGACGTTTAACCTTTTGGAATCCAGTACGTGAAAATATACTATAGAGGACGGATGTGTATATTTCAGCGGAGGCTCGTTGTAATGGCTGGAATGGAATTCATGGAACAGAGTCAAACATGTGGTTTCCATATGTTTGATGTGTTTGATCCCGTTTCATGTATTCCATTCCAGCCATTACAATGAGCCCGTCCTCCTATAGCTCCTCCGACAAGCCTCCTCTGGTGTATGTATTTCTGCTTGTACAGTGCCAAGGCAGTTAATCCTACTAAAGGCTGTCTGATGAGGGTTGGTGTGGCCTCTGCTGCTGGCCAATTGAAAGAGTGTTACTAGCTGGTACAAACGTCTGGGGGGTTGTGTTGTGTGTTCTGGCCCAAAAGACAGACAAGGGAACTAATCCTGTGCTCCATGATGATACACTGACTATAGTACACGTTGTTTCATTAGTCTGATAACTCTCCACGCCACCCAGCCCCGATACTACGACCTGGCTCCCGTCTTGGACTTGATGATGGTGATGACGCTGGTGGCCGTGGCCACCTTCCCAGGGACCAGGGGCCCCATGACCCCCCGACCCCCTGGGGTTAAGGCTACGGCCGGGCTGCGCGCCACAGTCCTGGCGAAGCTCTGCAGGGCCTCGTACTTGGAGCGCAGCGAGTCCAGCTCCACCTTCATGGTGGCGTTCTCTGTGGCCAGCTTGTCCACCTCCAGCTGCAGCGCCGTCTTCTGCTTCTCTAGCTCCTCCTTCTGGGTGACCCGCTTGACGCGGCAGCTGGCGGCGTAGCCACGGTTCTTCAGGGTGCGCCGCCGCTGCTTGAGCTGCAGGATTTCGTCCTTGGTGAGGCCGCGGAGGTGAGCGTTGAGCTCCCGGACAGACATGGTCACCAGTTCGTCGTCCGTGAGGCTGGTCCCATTCTCCCCTGGCTCCTTCTTCACCTGAGAGGGAAGTGAAGGGGGGATGATTTATTTTGGAGGTAAAACATGTTTCAGTAAAAAGTACAAAGCCCAGAGGATAACTCATGAAAGCATTATACAGCAGTTATTTTCAATGTGGTCCAACGAGCAGGGGAAAGGGGGGGGGTCAGGAGGAGGAGGAAGGGGGGGACAAAGAGGGAGAAGGAGGAAGTGGGGTGATGACAAACAAACAAGTATGACTAGAGTACAGATGGTAAGAAGAACATACCTTTTCTCCCCCCACTGACAGTGTGAGAGAGACAAAGGTTAAGGTAGGGGTCAATGTACTTCTTTGATTAGTTTACCTTCAAGGCTTTGTTTCCCTTGTTTGTAGTAGTCATGCCACGAGAGCCGCTTCCAACTACACCACTTGTTGGTCTGTGGAAGAGAACAACTTCAATAAGAATCCATATAGCCAGAGGAGAAGAACAGTGAGGTTTCACTGAGAGTTCACTTCAAATATAGAAGAACAGTGAGGTTTCACTGAGAGTTCACTACAAATATAGAAGAACAGTGAGGTTTCACTGAGAGTTCACTTCAAATATAGAAGAACAGTGAGGTTTCACTGAGAGTTCACTTCAAATATAGAAGAACAGTGAGGTTTCACTGAGAGTTCACTTCAAATATAGAAGAACAGTGAGGTTTCACTGAGAGTTCACTTCAAATATAGAAGAACAGTGAGGTTTCACTGAGAGTTCACTTCAAATATAGAAGAACAGTGAGGTTTCACTGAGAGTTCACTTCAAATATAGAAGAACAGGAAAGGTGCTCAAAAAGATCTGTTCCTCAAACTCAAAATCCATTGGAGGAAAAGGTCAGAGAGGAGGGACCTTGGAAATTCTCTAATACGGATGAGAAGGAAACGAGGAGATAGATTGTGCAGAATAGAGGAGAGGCAAACTGTGACGGAGGCATTAGTTTTCAGAGATGGAGCAGAGACTTCAGCTCTTCCTCTAAAAGTAACAGGCAGGCCAATCATTTGTGCAACTGTGAACTAAAGGACAGTTGGCATTTGACAGTTTGGCACAACTACAGCATTAGCGACTGTCACTTTGATTTATTAGAAAACAAAACCATCAGCGGGGAACTTCCTCAATGAGCAGCCACCAGACAGGAAACACCTCAACTGAAAAAGTCCCCATCCTCCTGTATGTACCTCAGACTAACATCTCAGACAAACAGCTCTAACAAACACACACACCACACACCTCAGAAAGAACCGACTGTATGTACCAGTCCTGACACCTCAGACTAACAGCTCTAACACACACACTTTAGAAAGAACTCAGTCTGGGGAATATGTCCATTGTCCACGGAAAATGTTTAACCTGTTGGGGATGGGGGCGCTGTTTAGACTATTTATGCTAATTGGGTAATTTTTGAAACGGCTTCCCACAAAATCCTTGATCGTACAATATGCATATTATTATTATTATTGGATAGAAAACAGTCTATAGTTTCTATAGGAGTTGAAATTTTGTCTCTAAGTGGAACAGAGCCCATTCTACAGCAATTTCCCTGACATGGATTCAGATTTCAGAAATGTTGGCCACTGTTCTGAAGTCAGTTAAAAGGGCACTGATATTGCTATGACTATACGGACACTTCTTACGTCTTCCCCTGGATGCCTTTACGTGATGACGATTCCAATGGGGTCGATTGCGCGTTCACAGGCCCTACAAATGAAAAAACCCTGAGGCTAGTCATTCTTTTGGAGCTGCGTCATGCGCCTAGAGGACACCGGCCCGCACCTGTTCCAAGCATTAGTGAAGGGGGTAATATTACTCGGGTCATGTTTCTACTCGTTATGGGAGTTAAAAACATCATAAGGTAGTTAATTTAAAGCGTTTTATAGCAATTTATATCCGTTTAGTGCGATTTTGGGACATTTATTTTTGAAACGATGTGAATAGTTGGGCACGCTTTTCAGTTCATCCCGAACGCAGTTGGCATTTCCACATGGCAAGAGGACAGCTTTCCACCAAAAGACGATTTCTCCCAAGAAAGGATCCTTTGCCCAAGATACTGATGGAAGAACAGCTCAAGGTAGGACATTTTTATTATGATAAATCGTGTTTCTGTCGAAACATTTTAGTGGCTTAGGACGCCATGTTTTTTGACGTAGCTTCGCTTGGCGCAAACTGTATTGAAAAGTAAGGATAAATTAAAAAATGTAATAACGCAATTGTATTAAGAATTAAATTGTCTATCAATCCCTGTCCACCCTATATTTTTTAGTCACGTTTATGAGTATTTATGTATAAGAGTAGATCACTGTCTAAGTGGCGCAAGGACATTTTCTGACCAACTGAGCTACATTTCACATTGTCTAACCATGATTTTGGGGGCTAAATATAAACATTTTCGATCAAACTGTATATGCATGTTGTAATGTGATGTTACAGGAGTGTCATCGGAAGAATTCTGAGAAGGTTAGTGAAAAAATTAATATATTTTTGGCGATGTTGACGTTATCGCTCACTTTGGCTAGAATCAATGCTGGGCTGCTATGTGGTATGTGCTATGCTAATATAACGATTTATTGTGTTTTCGCTGTAAGACACTTAGAAAATCTGAAATATTGTCTGTATTCACAGGATCTGTGTCTTTCGATTCGTGTATGCTGTGTATTTTTACGAAATGTTTGATGATTAGTAAGTAGGTAAACACGTTGCTCTAAGTAGTTTTTCTATTCCATTTGTGACGGTGGGTGCAATTGTAACCTATGCCATCTACCTGAAATATGCACTTTTTTCTAACAAAACCTATCCCATACCATAAATATGTTATCAGACTGTCATCTAATGAGTTCTTTTGTTGGTTAGGGGCTATAAATATCTTAGTTTAGCCGAATTGGTGATGGCTACTGGTGTTGGTGGACAAATAAAAGATGGTGGATTATGCTAATGTGTTTTTAGGTAATAGATGTACATCTTTACATATTGTGTCTTCCCTGTAAAACATTTTAAAAATCGGACATGTTGACTGGATTCACAAGATCTGTGTCTTTCATTAGCTGTATTGGACTTTAATGTGTGAAAGTTAAATATTTAAAAAAAATATTTTTTTTGAATTTCGCGGCACTGGTTTTTCAGTGGGGGGGGGGGGGGTGTGCCGCTAGCGCCACGCTGATCCTAGACAGGTTAAAACACATTTAAAAGACAAGCTGTTATGCTGGTGAATGAGGACCCAAAAGCGACTTAACAGAAACAGTCTTTATTCCAGTCTTAAACAAAAAACGATACTCCTGGATATATCTTAGGCAAATACAAAACAGGAAAACTGAAATCCTCTCGTCAGTAGAGAGGAACGACTGGAGACGCGACCACAGACTGCAGGTCGCTTCGGGAAGGCACAGGCCGTAGCTGACATAGACACCTGCTCACACGCAGCATCTGAAGAAGGCAAAAACACGACAGGGCGGAACAAGGACACAGAACAGCAAACATCAAACAAGGATCCGACAAGGACAGAAGCGGAAAACAGAGGGAGAAATAGGGACTCTAATCAGAGGGCAAAATAGGGGACAGGTGTGAAAGAGTAAATGAGGTAGTTAGGAGAATGAGGAACAGCTGGGAGCAGGAACGGAACGATAGAGAGAGAGAGCGAGAGAGGGAGAGAGGGAGGGGGAGAGAGAGGGATAGAAAGAGGGAAAGAACCAAATAAGACCAGCAGAGGGAAACGAATAGAAGGGAAGCACAGGGACAAGACATGATAATCAATGACAAAACATGACACAAGCGTTTATTATTCGACAAGTTCAGGTAGTTCATCCCCGTTTGGTGACTAATGAATTTTTTTATTTTTTTTATTTAACCTTTATTTAACCAGGTAGGCAAATTGAGAACACGTTCTCATTTACAATTGCGACCTGGCCAAGATAAAGCAAAGCAGTTCGACACATACAACAACACATAGTTACACATGGAGTAAAAACAAACATATAGTCAATAATACAGTGAAAAAAATAAGTCTACAGTATATACAATGTGAGCAAGTGAGGTGAGATAAGGGGGGTGAAGGCAAACAGATATATGTATAAATAAATAAAAATATAAAAAGGCCATGGAGGCGAAGTGAGTACAACACAGCAAGTAAAATAAAAACTAAAAAAAAACACTGGAATGGTTGGTTTGCATTGGAAGAAAGTGCAAAGTAGAGACAGAAATAATGGGGTGCAAAGGAGCAAAATAAATTAATAAATAAATACAGTAGGTAAAGAGGTAGTTGTTTGGGCTAAATTGTAGATGGGTTATGTACAGGTGCAGTAATCTATGAGCTGCTCTGACAGCTGGTGCTTAAAGCTAGTGAGGGAGATAGGTGTTTCCAGTTTCAGAGATTTTTGTAGTTCGTTCCAGTCATTGGCAGCAGAGAACTGGAAGGAGAGGCGTCCAAAGGAAGAATTGGTTTTGGGGGTGACTAGAGAGATATACCTGCTGGAGCGCGTGCTACGGGTAGGTGCTGCTATGGTGACCAGCGAGCTGAGATAAGGGGGGACTTTACCTAGCAGGGTCTTGTAGATGACCTGGAACCAATGGGTTTGGCGACGAGTATGAAGCGAGGGCCAGCCAACGAGAGTGTACAGGTCGCAGTGGTGGGTAGTATATGGGGCTTTGGTGACAAAACGGATGGCACTGTGATAGACTGCATCCAATTTATTGAGTAGGGTTTTGGAGGCTATTTTGTAAATGACATCACCGAAGTCGAGGATTGGTAGGATGGTCAGTTTTACAAGGGTATGTTTGGCAGCATGAGTAAAGGATGCTTTGTTGCGGAATAGGAAGCCAATTCTAGATTTGACTTTGGATTGGAGATGTTTGATGTGGGTCTGGAAGGAGAGTTTACAGTCTAACCAGACACCTAGGTATTTGTAGTTGTCCACATATTCTAAGTCAGAGCCGTCCAAAGTAGTGATGTTGGACAGGCGGGCCGGAGCAGGCAGCGATCGGTTGAAGAGCATGCATTTGGTTTTACTTGTATTTAAGAGCAGTTGGAGGCCACGGAAGGAGAGTTGTATGGCATTGAAGCTCGCCTGGAGGGTTGTTAACACAGTGTCAAAAGAAGGGCCAGAAGTATACAGAATAGTGTCGTCTGCGTAGAGGTGGATCAGAGAATCACCAGCAGCAAGAGCGACATCATTGATGTAAACAGAGAAGAGAGTCGGTCCAAGAATTGAACCCTGTGGCACCCCCATAGAGACTGCCAGAGGCCCGGACAACAGACCCTCCGATTTGACACACTGAACTCTATCAGAGAAGTAGTTGGTGAACCAGGCGAGGCAATCATTAGAGAAACCAAGGCTGTCGAGTCTGCCAATGAGGATGTGGTGATTGACAGAGTCAAAAGCCTTGGCCAGGTCAATGAATACGGCTGCACAGTATTGTTTCCTATCGATGGCGGTTACGATATCGTTTATGACCTTGAGCGTGGCTGAGGTGCACCCATGACCAGCTCTGAAACCAGATTGCATAGCGGAGAAGGTGTGGTGTGATTCGAAATGGTCGGTAATCTGTTTGTTGACTTGGCTTTCGAAGACCTTAGAAAGGCAGGGTAGGATAGATATAGGTCTGTAGCAGTTAGGGTCAAGGGTGTCCCCCCCTTTGAAGAGGGGGATAACCGCAGCTGCTTTCCAATCTTTGGGGATCTCAGACGACACGAAAGAGAGGTTGAAGAGGCTAGTAATAGGGGTGGCAACAATTTCAGCAGATAGTTTTAGAAAGAAAGGGTCCAGATTATCTAGCCCGGCTGATTTGTAAGGGTCCAGATTTTGCAGCTCATTAAGAACATCAGCTGACTGTATTTGGGAGAAAGAGAAATGGGGAAGGCTTGGGCGAGTAGCAGAGGGGAGGGCAGTGCTGTTGTCCCGGGTAGGGGTAGCCAGGTGGAAAGCATGGCCAGCCGTAGAAAAATGCTTATTGAAATTCTCAATTATAGTGGATTTGTCGGTGGTGACAGTGTTTCCTATCTTCAGGGCGGTTGGAAGCTGGGAGGAGGTGTTCTTATTCTCCATGGACTTTACGGTGTCCCAGAACTTTTTTGAATTTGTGTTGCAGGAAGCAAATTTCTGCTTGAAAAAGCTAGCCTTGGCTGTTCTAACTGCCTGTGTATATTGGTTTCTGGCTTCCCTGAAAAGTTGCATATCACGGGGGCTGTTCGATGCTAATGCAGAACGCCATAGGATGTTTTTCTGTTGGTTAAGGGCAGTCAGGTCAGGAGAGAACCAAGGGCTATATCTGTTCCTGGTTCTAAATTTCTTGAATGGGGCATGCTTATTCAAGATGGTGAGGAAGGCATTTTTAAAAAATGACCAGGCATCCTCTACTGACGGGATGAGATCAATATCCTTCCAGGATACCCCGGCCAGGTCAATTAGGAAGGCCTGCTCGCTGAAGTGTTTCAGGGAGCGTTTGACAGTGATGAGTGGAGGTCGTTTGACCGCTGACCCATTACGGATGCAGGCAATGAGGCAGTGATCGCTGAGATCTTGGTTAAAAACAGCAGAGGTGTATTTGGAGGGCAAGTTTGTTAGGATGATATCTATGAGGGTACCCGTGTTTACGGAATTAGGGTGGTACCTGGTAGGTTCATTAATAATTTGTGTGAGATTGAGGGCATCAAGCTTAGATTGTAGGGTGGCTGGGGTGTTGAGCATGTTCAAATTTAGGTCACCTAGCAGCACGAGCTCTGAAGATAGATGGGGGGCAATCAGTTCACATATAGTGTCCAGAGCACAGCTGGGGGCAGAGGGTGGTCTATAGCAGGCGGCAACGGTGAGAGACTTGTTTTTAGAGAGGTGGATTTTTAAAAGTAGAAGTTCAAATTGTTTGGGAACAGACCTGGATAGTATAACAGAACTCTGCAGGCAGTCTTTGCAGTAGATTGCAACACCGCCCCCTTTGGCCGTTCTATCTTGTCTGAAAATATTGTAGTTGGGGATAAAAATGTCTGAATTTTTGGTGGTCTTTCTAAGCCAGGATTCAGACACGGCTAAAACATCCGGGTTGGTAGAGTGTGCTAAAGCAGTGAACAGAACAAACTTAGGGAGGAGGCTCCTAATGTTAACATGCATGAAGCCAAGGCTATTACGGTTACAGAAGTCATCAAAAGAGAGCGCCTGGGGAATAGGAGTGGAGCCAGGTACTGCAGGGCCTGGATTCACCTCTACATCACCAGAGGAACAGAGGAGAAGTAGGATAATGGTACGGCTAAAAGCTATGAGAATTGGTCGCCTAGAGCTACCAGAGCAGAGAGTAAAAGGAAGTTTCTGGGGGCGATAAAATAGTTTAAAGGAATAATGTACAGACAAAGGTATGGTAGGATGTGAATACAGTGGAGGTAAACCTAGGTATTGAGTGATGATGAGAGAGATCTTGTCTCTAGAAACATCATTGAAACCAGGTGATGTCATCGCATATGTGGGTGGTGGAACTGCAGGGTTGGATATGGTATAGAGAGCAGGGCTAGAATCTCTACAGTGAAATAAGCCAATAAACACTAACCAGAACAGCAATGGACAAGGCATATTTACATTAAGGAGAGGCAAGCTTAATCAAGTGATAAATAAGGGTCCAGTGAGTAGAGGTTGGTTGGGGTCGTGGCGATCCAGACAGCTGGCCGGGTATATGGCTATCGGTAGCAGCATAGGATGGAGGTCTGTTTGTAGATACCTCGTGCGTTTCCGTCGGTAGGTTCCGTGTAGTGGGGTTTTGTTCAGATAGCAGCCGATAAGACAGCTAACGATTAGCGGGCCTCAGATGAGCGTTCAGGTAACGCCGGGACGGAGGTGCCGGTTGGATAAATCCCTCGGGCAGATAACGTCGGCAGTCAGTCGTGAAGGCCCGGTGGGGTTCCGTATCTGCAGCAGCAACAAAGAAGCGGGTCCGGATGGTGATGGAACTCCTCAGCTGGCTAGCTCCAGCATGATTTGAGTTAGCTCCGGGGTCGACGTAAGCCAATAGTCACACGGTATGCAGCTAGCTAGCTGCGAAATCAAGGTGCACGTGTCCAGAGGCTGCGGTTGGAATCCGGGGAAACTGAGAGAAAAAAAGTCCCGGAATGCTCCGGTCCGAGTCGCGTTGCACAAAAGTGCCGGTAGATTATCGAGCTAGAGGAATAGCTGATGACCGCAAAAACGTGGGCAGCTGAAACACCAACGCTAGCCAGCAAACCGGCTAATTTCGGGGCAGCTACAGATTAGCTTCTGGCTAGCTATCGGAGTAGCTTCTGGATTAGCTTTCAGGCTAGCTTCTGAATTAGCCCCTGGCTATCTTCCACGATGGATTTTCAGATTGAGGTAAATAGTACTTATTGTAATTGGTGAAGCGGGTTGCAGGAAAGCTTTTGCAGGAAAGCTTTTGTAGTTGAGTTCTTGGATAATAAAATAAATAAAAGATATGTGAAGAAAAGGTGTAAATATATATATATACAGGACACGACACGACAACACGGAAAAATACGTCTGAACTGCTAAGCCACCTTGGTGGAAACATAAAAGATGAAAGATGACAGGGGAGGGAAACTGTATTCCAATCAAGTCCATCCTATTTCAACTATTACTGTACATATTAGAGGTCGACCGATTAATCGGAATGGACGATTAATTGGGGCCGATTTCAAGTTTTCATAACAATCGGAAATCGGTATTTTGGGCGCTGATTTGCCGATTTTTAAAAATATATATTTTTTATACCTTTATTTAACTAGGCAAGTCAGTTAAGAACACATTCTTATTTTCAATGACGGCCTAGGAACGGTGGGTTAACTGCCTTGTTCAGGGGCAGAACGACAGATTTTCACCTTGTCAGCTCGGGGGATCCAATATTGCAACCTTACAGTTAACTAGTCCAACGCAATAACGACCTGCCTCTCTCTCGTTGCACTCAACAAGGAGACTGCCTGTTACGCGAATGCAGTAAGCCAAGGTAAGTTGCTAGCTAGCATTAAACTTATCTTATAAAAAACAATCAATCATAACCACTAGTTAACAACACATGGTTGATGATATTACTAGATATTATCTAGCGTGTCTTGCGTTGCATATAATCTGACTGAGCATACAAGTATCTAAGTATCTGACTGAGTGATGGTAGGCAGAAGCAGGCGCGTAAACATTCATTCAAACAGCACTTTCGTGCGTTTTGCCAGCAGCTCTTTGTTGTGCGTCAAGCATTGTGCTGTTTATGACTTCAAGCCTATCAACTCCCGAGATGAGGCTGGTGTAACCGAAGTGAAATGGCTAGCTAGTTAGCGTGCGCTAATAGCGTTTCAAACGTCACTCACTCTGAGCCTTCTAGTAGTTGTTCCCCTTGCTCTGCATGGGTAACGCTGCTTCGATGGTGGCTGTTGTCGTTGTGTTGCTGGTTCGAGCCCAGGGAGGAGCGAGGAGAGGGACGGAAGCTATACTGTTACACTTGCAATACTAAAGTGCCTATAAGAACATCCAATAGTCAAAGGTTAATGAAATACAAATGGTATAGAGGGAAATAGTCCTATAATTCCTATAACTACAACCTAAAACTTCTTACCTGGGAATATTGAAGACTCATGTTAAAAGAAACCACCAGCTTTCATATGTTCTCATGTTCTGAGCAAGGAACTGAAACGTTAGCTTTCTTACATAGCACATATTATTTACTTGAGGCTAAATTGATTTTATTGATGTATTATATTAAGTTAAAATAAGTGTTCATTCAGTATTGTTGTAATTGTCATTATTACAAATAAAATAAAATAAAATGAATCGGCCGATTAATCGGTATCGACTTTTTTGGTCCTCCAATAATCGGTATCGGCGTAGAAAAATCATAATCGGTCGACCTCTAGTACATATACTATTCTATCCTACGTATTCTTCAGATATACTATATATTCTATCCACAGTGTCTATACATCCCATCACACACATATACAGTGCATTCTGAAAGTATTCAAACTCCTTTACTTTTTCAACAACAAAAAAGAAAAATCCTTAATCTACACAAAATACCCCATAATGACAAAGCGAGAACAGGTTTTTAAAATTGTTTGCAAATTTTTTTTTTTATTAACCTGTTGGGGATGGGGGCGCTGTTTAGACTATTTATGCTAATGTGGCTAATTTTTTAAACGGCTTCCCACAAAATCCTTGATCGTACAATATGCATATTATTATTATTATTGGATAGAAAACAGTCTATAGTTTCTATAGGAGTTGAAATTTTGTCTCTAAGTGGAACAGAGCCCATTCTACAGCAATTTCCCTGACATGGAGTCAGATTTGAGAAACGTTGGCCACTTTTCTGAAGTCATTTAAAAGGGCTCTGTCGTTGCTATGACTATACGGACACTTCTTACGTCTTCCCCTGGATGCCTTTACGTGATGACGATTCCAACGGGCTCGATTGCTCGTTCACAGGCCCTACAAATGAAAAAAACCTTTAGCTAGCAAGTCTTTTCTTGCTGCGTAACGCGCGTGGAAGACACCGACCCTCTCCTGTTCCAAGCGTTAGTTTAGCCTGTTATATTTCTCCGGTCATCTTTTCACTCGTTATAGGAGTTACAAACATCACAAAGTAGTTAATTTAAAGCGTTTTATAGCAATTTATATCCGTTTAGTGCGATTTTGGGACTATTATTTTTGCAACGATGTGAAAAGTTGGACACGCTTTTCAGTTCATCCCGAACGTAGTTGACATTTCCACATGGCAAGAGGACAGCTTTCCACCAAAAGACGATTTCTCCCAAGAAAGGATCCTTTGCCCAAGATACTGATGGAAGAACAGCTCAAGGTAGGACATTTTTATTATGATAAATCGTGTTTCTGTCGAAACATTTTAGTGGCTTAGGACGCCATGTTTTTTGACGTAGCTTCGCTTGGCGCAAACTGTATTGAAAAGTAAGGATAAATTAAAAAATGTAATAACGCAATTGTATTAAGAATTAAATTGTCTATCAATCCCTGTCCACCCTATATTTTTTAGTCACGTTTATGAGTATTTATGTATAAGAGTAGATCACTGTCTAAGTGGCGCAAGGACGTTTTCTTTACCAGCTTGTCTACATTTCACATTGTCTAACCATGATTTTGGTGGCTAAATATAAACATTTTCGATCAAACTGTATATGCATGTTGTAATGTGATGTTACAGGAGTGTCATCGGAAGAATTCTGAGAAGGTTAGTGAAAAAATTAATATCTTTTGGCGATGTTGACTTTTATCGCTCACTTTGGCTAGAATCAATGCTGGGCTGCTAATTGCTATGTGCTAAGCTAATATAACGATTTATTGTGTTTTCGCTGTAAGACACTTAGAAAATCTGAAATATTGTCTGTATTCACAGGATCTGTGTCTTTCGATTCGTGTATGCTGTGTATTTTTACGAAATGTTTGATGATTAGTAGTTAGGTAAACACGTTGCTCATTGTAATTATTCTAGTCCATTTGTGATGGTGGGTGCAATTGTAAACTATGCCATATACCTGAAATATGCACTTTTTTCTAACAAAACCTATCCCATACCATAAATATGTTATCAGACTGTCATCTAATGAGTTTTTTTGTTGGTTAGGGGCTATAAATATCTTAGTTTAGCCGAATTGGTGATGGCTACTGGTGTTGGTGGACAAATAAAAGATGGTGGATTATGCTAATGTGTTTTTAGGTAATAGATGTACATCTTTACATATTGTGTCTTCCCTGTAAAACATTTTAAAAATCGGAAATGTTGACTGGATTCATAAGATCTGTGTCTTTCATTAGCTGTATTGGACTTTAATGTGTGAAAGTTAAATATTTTAAAAAAATATTTTTTTTGAATTTCGCGGCACTGGTTTTTCAGTGTGGGGGGGGGGGGGGGTGCCGCTAGCGCCACGCTGATCCTAGACAGGTTAAAAAACAGAAATACCTTATTTACGAAAGTTTTCAGACACTTTGCTATGAGACTCGAAATTGAGACCAGGTGCATCCTGTTTCCATTGATCATCATTGATGTTTGAATAACTTGATTGGAGTCCATCTGTGGAAAATTTAAATGATTAAATGATCGGACAGGATTTGGAAAGGCACACACCTGTCTATATAAGGTCCCATGTTAACAGTGCATGTCAGATCCAAAACCAAGCAACGAGGTCGAAGAAATTGTCCGTAGACCTCCTAGACAGGATTGTGTCGCGGCACAGATCTGGGGAAGGGTACCAAAACATTTCTGCAGCATTGAAGGTCCCTAAGAAAACAGTGGCCTCTATTCTTAAATGGAACAAGTTTGGAACCACCAGACTCTTCTTAGAGCTGGCCACCCGGCCATACTGAGCAACGGGGGAGAAGGGCCTTTGTCAGGGAGATGACCAAAAACCCAATGGTCACTGACAGAGCTCCAAAGTTCTGTGGAGATGGGAGAATCTTCCAAAAGGACAACGATCTCTGCAGCACTCCACCAAATCAGGCCTTTATGGTAGAGTGGCCAGACAGAAGCCACTTTGGCAGTAATCACTGCCAAAGGTGAGAGTGCTAGCCTACTGGTGGTGAAGAGATAGAAGACAAAGAGGAAAAGCAGGAATCCAGTAAAAGGCACATGACATCCTGCTTGGGGTTTGCCAAAAGGCACCTAAAGGACTCTCAGACCATGAGAAACAAGATTCTCTGGTCTGATGAAACTAAGATTACACTCTTTGGCCTGAATGCCAAGCGTCACGTCTGGAAGAAACCTGGCACAATCCCTACGTTGAAGCATGGCGGTGGCAGCATCATGCCGTGCGGATGTTTTTCAGCGGCAGGGACTGGGAGACTAGTCAGGATCGAGGGAAAGAGAAGAAATGGGAGAAACTCTCCAAATACAAGTGTGCCAAGCTTGTAGTGTCATATCCAAGAAGACTAAAGGCAGTAATCACTGCCAAAGGTGAGAGTGCTAGCCTACTGGTGGTGAAGAGATAGAAGACAAAGAGGAAAAGCAGGAATCCATAGGAACAGAATATTATCTGTTGCAAAGGGTCGGAAACTTTCCGGGAAATTTTCCATGGGAAGTTAAGCACTGGAATTTGGGGAATTTTGCTTAAATTCATTATTTTTAAAGTCAGCTTATAACAGTGAACCTTTTTGTGGGATACACATAAGGCAATTCCAGATCTTGTGGCATATATTGGTTAAACTATCCCCAATTCAATGGAATTGCAACCCTCTGCATGCACAGTGCATTCTTCCATCACATGTGCAGTAGAGGTCGACCGATTCTGATTTTTCAACGCCGATACCAATTATTGGAGGGCCAAAAAAAGCTGATACCGATTAATCGGACAATTTTTTTACAATTTATTTGTAATAATGACAATTACAACAATACTGAATGAACACTTATTTTAACTTAATATAATACATCAATAAAATCAATTTAGCCTCAAATAAAAATTGAAACATGTTCAATTTGGTTTTAAGTAATGCAAAAACAAAGTTTTGGAGAAGAAAGTAAAAGTGCAATATGTGCCATGTAAGAAAGCTAACGTTTCAGTTCCTTGCTCAGAACACGAGAACATATGAAAGCTGGTGGTTCCTTTTAACATGAGTCTTCAATATTCCCAGGTAAGAAGTTTTAGGTTGTAGTTATTATAGGAATTATAGGACTATTTCTCTCTATACCATTTGTATTTCATTAACCTTTGACTATTGGATGTTCTTATAGGCACTTTAGTATTGCCAGTGTAACAGTATAGCTTCCATCCCTCTCCTCGCTCCTCCCTGGGCTCGAACCAGGAACACAACGACAACAGCCACCCTCGAAGCAGCATTACTCATGCAGAGCAAGGGGAATAACTACTCCAAGTCTCAGAGTGAGTGACGTTTGAAACGCTATTAGCGCGCACCCCGCTAACTAGCTAACCATTTCACATAGGTTACACCAGCCTCATCTCGGGAGTTGATATACTTGAAGCACAGTGAAGAGCTTCTGGCAAAACGCAGGAAAGTGCTGTTTGAATGAATGCTTACGAGTCTGCTGCTGCCTACCACCGCTCAGTCAGACTGCTCTATCAAATCATAGACTTAGTTATAACATAATAACACACAGAAATACGAGCCTTAGGTCATTAATATGGTCGAATCCGGAAACTATCATCTCGAAAACAAGACGTTTATTCTTTCAGTGAAATACGGAACCGTTCCGTATTTTATCTAACGGGTGGCATCCATAAGTCTAAATATTCCTGTTACATTGCACAACCTTCAATGTTATATCATAATTACGTAAAATTCTGGCAAATTAGGCGGCCCAAAATGTTGCATATACACTGACTCTGCGTGCAATGAACGCAAAAGAAGTGACACAATTTCACCTGGTTAATATTGCCTGCTAACCTGGATTTCTTTTAGCTAAATATGCAGGTTTAAAAATATATACTTCTGTGTATTGATTTTAAGAAAGGCATTGATGTTTATGGTTAGGTACACATTGGAGCAACAATACGCACCGCATCGATTATATGCAACGCAGGACATGCAAGATAAACTAGTAATATCATCAACCATGTGTAGTTAACTAGTGATTATGATTGATTGATTGTTTTTTATAAGATAAGTTTAATGCTAGCTAGCAATTTACCTTGGCCTCTACTGCATTTGCGTAACAGGCAGGCTCCTCGTGGAGTGCAATGTAATCAGGTGGTTAGAGCGTTGGACTAGTTAACTGTAAGGTTGCAAGATTGAATCCCCCGAGCTGACAAGGTAAATATCTGTTGTTCTGCCCCTGAACGAGGCAGTTAACCCACCGTTCCTAGGCCGTCATTGAAAATAAGAATGTGTTCTTAACTGACTTGCCTAGTTAAATAATGATTAAATAAAGTTGTTAAAAATAAATAAAAAACGGCCAAATCAGTGTCCAAAAATACCAATTTCCGATTGTTACGAAAACCTGAAATCGGCCCTAATTAATCGGCCGGTCCGATTAATCGGTCGACCTCTAATGTGCAGCGCACTCTTCCATCACATGTACAGCTGATTCTCAATATCTTGCACACAAATAAGATGCTATTGAGTCCACACTAATACACTCTCTGAGCCAAGGACTACATGCTTTCTGGTAAGTTTTGATTACAATACTGTATGGGGTGAATATATTTTATGACATATATTGTTTTTGTTAACTAGTAAATAGTAGCCTACAGCAAAGTGTGTTCAAATAATTTCTAACTTGTAAACAATTTCTGCTAGCTAGTTTTTGCTACCATGTGGGTTTTAGCTTGCTTGAGCCTGCTTAGGAGTGTTAATTCATCTGTTTCCATACACGTTTTATTTTTAAACAACTTCTTTTGTAAGATAAATATTTAAGCAGTTAGATAAATGTTTTACCTATATGGAATTGTATTCGGGGTTTTTTACTAATTTTTTTCTTATCTTTACAGGAAAATGCCACAGGCACTATCTGATGTGTGGAAGGAAAAGCTGAATACATTTGCAAATACTGTGCCAAATCATATGTGAAGAATGCAACACAGATGCAGAATCATCTGGCCAAGTTCATTAAGTTCCCTCGGCGCTCACAACAAGCAACCTCTGATAAAAGTCCCTCTACTTCTATTCGAGGTGAAAATTACGAGACACCTTATCGATAGCAACAGCTTATGGTCCTCCTGGAAACAGAAGTTTTTTTGACTCAATGGACGAATGTAGTCAGAGAAATGCTGATGAATGTCTTGCTCGAGCTGTGTATGCAACTGGTTCACCTCTGATGCTCACAGGCAATGTGTATTGGAAGAGATTTCTGAATGTTCTTCGCCCAGCATACAACCCTCCAACCAGACATGCTTTATCTACTCATTTGCTGGATGCAGAGTTCAACAGAGTTCAAGTGAAGGTCAAGCAAATCTTAGAGAAAGCAGACTGTATTGCAATCATCTCTGATGGGTGGCCGAATGTTCGTGGGCAAGGAATAATTAACTACATCATCTCCACCCCTCAACCAGTATTCTACAAGAGCACAGACACAAGGGACAACAGACACACCGGTCTCTACATTGCAGATGAGCTGAAGTCGGTCATCAATGACCTTGGACCACAGAAGGTATTTGCACTGGTGACAGACAATACTGCGAACATGTTCGCTGCATTGTCTAAAGTGGAGGAGTCCTACCCTCACAGCACACCCATTGGCTGTGCAGCTCATGCATTTAATCTGCTCCTCAAGGACATCATGGCACTGAAAACAATGGGTACACTCTACAAGAGAGCCAAGGAAGTGGTTAGGTATGTAAAGGGTCATCAAGTTATATCAGCAATCTACGTCACCAAGCAAAGTGAGAAGAATAAGAGCACCACATTGAAGCTGCCCAGCAACACCTGTTGGGGTGGTGTTGTCATCATGTTTTACAGTCTCCTGGAGGGAAAGGAGTCTCTCCAAGAAATGGCCATATCAGTCTGCCGATATGGACAGCCCCGTCAAGAGGAACCTCCTGGATGATGCATTTTGGGGGAGAGTGGTAAGCAGCCTGAAACCTATAGCAGTTGCCATTGCATGGATTGAGGGAGACAATGCCATCCTGTCTGATGTTCAGACTCTGCTTGGAGATGTAAGAGAATAAATCCATACTGCCCTGCCCACTTCACTGTTGCTCCAAGCAGAGATACATCAAAAAGCGTGAAGACTTCTGCCTGAAGCCCATACACGCCGCAGCATACATGTTGGAACCCAAGTATTCTGGCGAGAGCATCCTGTCTGGTGCAGAGATCAACAAGGCCTATGGTGTTATCACTACCATGTCTCGCCACCTTGGCCTGGATGAGGGCAAGGTTCTTGGCAGTCTGGCGAAGTATACTTCCAAGCAAGGGCTTTGGGATGGAGATGCAATATGGCAGTCGTGCCAACATATCTCATCAGCCACCAGGTGGAAGGGACTTTGTGGATCTGAGGCTCTTTCCCCTCTTGCCTCCACCATCCTCCAAATCCCACCAACATCATCCGCCTCAGAGCGCAACTGGTCCTTGTTTGGGAACACACGCACACACCAGAGCACACAACAGGCTGACCAATACAAGGGTTGAGAAATTGGTGGCCATCTGGGAAAATCTTAGGCTTCTTGAGCATGACAATGAGCCATCCTCAACAAAGTTGGAAAGTGACAGTGAAGATGAGGCCTCAGAGTCAGATTTTCAAGAGGTGGACATTGAGGAGGTCCAAGGAGAAGACATGGAAGCCTGAGAGGAAGACAACCAAAGCTTTAGTCTATAAACTATAATTTTATATAGTTTATATAATTCCCAATATTCCCTTTCTTTTGTTGTTCAGTGAAATCATCCCATGTGAAGAGTTAACTCATTTAATTAAAGTTCAATTCGTAACAAAATATTTTTTTTCTATTGAAAGGATTTAATAATTTGCAATTATGTCTACTTATGATGAGGTAAAGGGTTTCTGTTTCCATATGATATGGTAAATATATCCAATGCAAAAAACATCTTCATTTAAATGGTATTAATATTAATTTGCATATATTTCCGTTAATTCCCATATATTCCCATGGAAAGTTTTCACCTATGAATATTCCCCAAAATGTGCAACCCTAATCTGTAGTATTCCGGAACCCTTCCAGCTGAGCTGGTCCACAGTGAGTGTGAGCCTTGTCACAGTGTCAGAGGGTAGCGGAACACATGCTTGTGACTGAGTAGAGCAGTGGCCCTTGACGAACTGCTTTACTCAACACAGAGAAAAAGCTGTGTCAGCGCCACGGCATGCCACACACACACACACACACACACACACACACACACACACACACACACACACACACACACACACACACACACACACACACACACACAAAGCTCATTTACACAGGGTGTGTGAGAGTAGCGCTTGGCTGTGTGTGTGTACGTGTAATCGTGATGGCTAACACCTCAGTTTTGCAAATAGCTGTAAATATGTGAGACGAAGCGTGAGAGGATGTGTAGACTACACACAGCAGAGACGATAGAGAAACAGAAAAAGACAGAAACAGAGAGATGAATAGTCGTTCTGAAGTGCGGCCAAGACGTTGCCATGGCAACAACGGGGTGGGGGGGCTACAGGTGGAAACGACAGCTCACCTGAGCCAAACGGGATGAGACGGGCCACTTGTTAAAAATGACCTGGATACGACACCATTACACAGGCAGTGGAGGAATGGAACACAGGGTCACATTGTGGCTCGCATTCTTGATGCTTCTCTTTCAAACACCCGCATGGAATAGCCTAACAGTGTTCTCTCTCCGCTAGCTAGTAGGCTAACCCCTAACATTCCATTCTACAGTCAGTAGAAATAGATACGGCGTATTTCCATCTAGTTGAGGCTATAAATAATAGACAGCAACAAAGACACACACCAGTAGTTCCTCTACTGAGTCCCCACCAGGAAGCCTTTCAAAATACTACAGAGATAATGGGATGTAGAAATATGATTAGGGTTGCAAAGGGTCGGAAACCTTCCGGGAAATTTACGGAAATTTTCTTTGGGAAGTTAAGCCCTGGAATTTTGCTTAAATTCATCAACAACAACAAAAGTTAGCTTATAACAGTGAACCTTTGTTTGTGGGATACACATAAGGCAATTCTACAGAAAGTTTCCACCTCTGAATATTCCCCAAAATGTGCAACCCTAAATATGATGCACAGATAGACTAATGGATGATGAGAAACAGTCATGTAGCCTATAGTCCTAGTCTTACTGGCCCAGGCTACCTTCCCTTTACAGCTGGTGTAGCTTGGCTATACTAGTAGGGTTAGTGATGAGACTTAAAGTGAGAGGCTGCCATATCTACAATCTGTGTCCTTTTGCACAGGTAACATTGTTCAAACGCAGAGAACAGAGCAGAATTGTCTTGAAGGCAACACAAGTGGACAACTCTGTCGGCCTGGTTTCCAAGTTGAGGAGAATTTCGTGACACAGCTGTGCAGGGTGACAGGCCAGCACATCGTTCAGTCACACAGCTGCAGGGTGACAGGCCAGCACCTCGTTCAGCCACACAGCTGCAGGGTGACAGGCCAGCACCTCGTTCAGCCACACAGCTGCAGGGTGACAGGCTAGCACATCGTTCAGTCACACAGCTGCAGAGTGACAGGCCAGCACATCGTTCAGCCACACAGCTACAGGGTGACAGGCCAGCACCTCGTTCAGCCACACAGCTGCAGGGTGACCGGCCAGCACATCGTTCAGCCACACAACTTCAGGGTGACAGGCCAGCACATCGTTCAGCCACACAGCTGCCGGGTGACAGGCCAGCACATCGTTCAGTCACACAGCTGCAGGGTGACAGGCCAGCACATCGTTCAGCCACACAGCTGCAGGGTGACAGGCCAGCACATCGTTCAGTCACACAGCTGCAGGGTGACAGGCCAGCACCTCGTTCAGTCACACAGCTGCAGGGTGACAGGCCAGCACATCGTTCAGCCACACAGCTGCAGGGTGACAGGCCAGCACCTCGTTCAGCCACACAGCTGCAGGGTGGCAGGCCAGCACATCGTTCAGCCACACAGCTGCAGGGTGACAGGCCAGCACATCGTTCAGTCACACAGCTGCAGGGTGACAGGCCAGCACATCGTTCAGCCACACAGCTGCAAGTTGGCAGTGAATTTGAAAAATGTATGGAATCATTCCACTAAAACTGGCCGGCTAGCATACAGTGCAGAAAAACTATTCAAATTAATTTTACACAATATCTTATCACAGCACTGACAAACCATGGTTGACCAACTCCCTGACCAAAATGTTTGACCTTTATACCCCGTCATAAGAAGGTTCATGTCCATTCTAGTATTCTAATTCCATTGGTCCAAATGACCTAACATGGTAGCACAAAAAAAGTGCACACACACACACCATTCCACTAGCAGGCGCACACACACACACACACACACACACACACACACACACACACACACACACACACACACACACACACACACACACACACACACACACACACACACACACACACACACACACACACACACACACACACACACACACCATTCCACTAGCAGGCGCACACAAAAGACAGCAAGTGATTGGACTGGGACTAGGTGGCAACCTTGCATCTGACAGGTTCACCCTCTAACATTCACAGCAGAGGACAGAGTAGCGGGCACCGACGTCCTCCTCACACACAAATGTATTTCCTCCCATAAACAATTTCACCTCGTGTGTACGCCAAGAGAACGGAGGCAGAGCCACGGCTCAGGAGAAGGGATGGGGGTGGCGAGGGAAGGACGGATGGGGGACACGGAGCGTCTTTTGTAGGCGCACGCTGCATTTTTATGAATCGCCCTGGAAGAATGCTGACAAAACCAGAGCTGATTGCTTGTTGCTCATAGAGGAGAGACATCACACCCACAGGAAATGGAAAGCGCTGAGTGTGTCCGCTCAACCCCAGTGAAAGGAGCAGAAAGAGAGATTGGGGGAGGAGAGACAGAGACACTGAGCAGAGAGAGCGAGAGAGAGAGAGACTGAGGAATAAACAGCCTTGTGAAAAATGCACTCTCAACACATTTGGAGGAACTGAAACGAAGATAAAAACCCTGATCTCAGCAAGGACCGACCAAGGAGCCAATTAGGACAGTTAAAGAAGTTGAACTAGCACGACCAGAGCCATCACCTATAGCCCAAATGGCACCCTATTCCCAATGTAGTGCACTACTTTTGACTAGGTCCCATAGGGCTCAGTTCAAAAGGAGTGCACTATATAGGGAATAGGGTGCTATTTGGAACACCACCAGTCCAACCTTCAAAACACCCATCAAGACTGTCTGCCCCTCCCTAAATCTCATCATCTCTGCATCGTATGATCACTTCTGTGACAGGAGTTCCAATAACTAACTGAATAGCTGGTTGTAATCCACGGGCCGGCAGGCTGCCTGAGATGTGCAGGAGGATTTCCTCTGCCTACGTTCCAACAGCGCCTACAGGAATCACAAGCACGCTTTGTGGGTTGTTTGGGATTAGCACCTGTACCTGTCCCTTTAGCTGCAATAGGAGCTATTTTGGTAGCTTGGGCTGCTCTCACACCAGAGAGCAGCATGGACACGAACTGCACACCCTTAAGTAGGACTGACTGTGCGGCCGTCATGCTATCCATATGCTAGTCATGTAGAAATTACAATTTTTTTTAGCTTGAAGTTCAGATTGCAACTTCTCGTGTCCCCCAGTACCGAAATCCCTCATTTGTTTAGGGAAAAACATTCCCTGTTCCCTCAACCTTTGCTCTTTTTACGTGACACACGTATGCATCGCATGCACGTGACCAATAGGGCCTGACCTATAGCATATCATAATCACATCAATAAATTGTTTATAAACAAACTCCGAACACGTGACAGAAAAATGGATGCAGAGGACGTGACAAAAACTGGAAACGGGAATGTTTACTGGTTGCTTAGGAGATAAATGGGGAAGTCAGATTTGTGGGATAAACGTGATGAGTTGTGGAAAACACCGGAGATCAAGAAAAATAAGGTAAGGAGCAAGCGCTGCGTGCATATTAAGTACGCCAAACAGGTGTAGTTAGTTTACAATATCATTTGTCTGACCATTTGGAACAACGTAAACACTAAATAAACAAGTGTACCAGAGAGTCTGTTGTAACGTTGAGTTTTTTTGTAAAGCCTTTATGACAGCAAAGACTCAAAAACAGTCGCATTCATTCGTGAATGCAATTTACGAAATGGAACGGTTTATTTATTGTTTACGCAAATTATTCAAGGGTCGCTTTAACTTTTTTTTGTTACGAAAATACTTGGATAGCATTTCAAATCATGAATGACTCAAATGCTGTGTGATGACATGAACGGATAAATGACTGATTGATACAGTAGCCTATATAAAGCCTATAAGTTAATGTATTTTGGACTACAGCTTGATGGTGGTTATACAAGGCTGCTATACTAAGCCTACAAATGATAACATGAATTATCAAATCAAATTTTATTGGTCACATACACATAGTTAGCAGATGTTATTGCGACAGCCCGACAGGATGCTCTTAACTGTGCATCTGTAAAAGTTTGTGAGCGTTTTTTTACAAGCCAAATTTCTTCAGCCTCTGGGGCACTGGGACCCCACAAGGGTGCATTCTCAAATTAAACAACTTCTTTGCTCGCTTAGAGGACAATACAGTGCCACTGACATGGCCCGCTACCAAAGTCTGTGGGCTCTCCTTCTCCGTGGCCAACATGAGTAAAACATTTAAACGTGTTAACCCTCGCAAGGCTCCCGGCCCAGACAGCATCCCTAGCCGCGTCCTCTGAGCATGCGCAGACCAGCTGGCTGGTGTGTTTAAGGACATAATCAATCCCTATCCCAGTCTGCTGTCCCCACATGCTTCAAGATGGCCACCCATTGTTCCTGTTCCCAAGAAAGCAAAGGTAACTGAGTTAAACGACTATCGCCCCATAGAACTCACATCTGTCATCATGAAGTGCTTTGAGAGACTAGGAGGGCCATATCACCTCCACCCTACCTGATGACCTCTTGGAGTGGGTCTAGGGTCACAGACAATGCAATCGCCATCACACTGCCCTATCCCATCTGGACAAGAGGAGTACCCATGTAAGAATGCTGTTCATTGACTATAGCTCAGCATTCAACACCATAGTACCCTCCAAGCTCATTATTAAGGTTGAGGCCCTGGGTCTGAACCCCGCCCTGTGCAACTGGGTTCTGGACTTCTATCCGGGCACCCCCAGGTGCTGAAGGTAGGAAACAACATCTCCACCCCGCTGATCCTCAACACTGGGGCCCCACAAGGGTGCGTTCTCAGCCCTCTCCTGTAATCCCTGTTCACTCCTGCCTGCGTGGCCATGCACGCCTCCAACTCAAACATCAAGTTTGTAGACGACACAATAGTAGTAGGCTTGATTACCAACAATGACGAGACAGCCTACAGGGAGGAGGTGGGGGCCCTCGGAGTGTGGTGTCAGGAAAACAACCTCTCAGTCAACATCAACAAAAGAAAGGTGATGATCGTGGACTTCAGGAAACAGCAGAGGGAGTCCCTCCCCCCCCTATCCACATCGACAGGATAGCAGTGGAGAAGGTGGGAAGTTTTAAGTTCCTCGGCGTACACATCACGGGCAAACTGAAATGGTCCATCTATATAGATAGTGTGGTGAAGAAGGCACAACAGCGCCTCTTCAACCTCAGGAGGCTGAAGAAATTTGGCTTGTCACCTAAAAACAAACAAACTTTTACATATGCAATCGAGAGCATCCTTTCGGGCCGTACCACTGCCTGGTACAGCAACTGCACCGCCCTCAACCGCAAGGCTCTCCAGAGGGTAGTGCAGTCTGCACAACGCATCACTGGGGGCAAACTCCTGCCCTCAAGGACACCTACAGCACTCGATGTCACATGAAGGCCCAAAAGATCATCAAGGACAACAACCACCCAAGTCACTGCCTGTTCACCCCACTATCATCTAGAAGGCGAGGTCAGTACAGGTGCATCAAAGCGGGGACTGAGAGACTGAAAAACAGCTTCTATCTCAAGGCCATCATACTGTTAAAAAGCCATCACTAACAGAGTGGCTACTGCCAACATACAGACTCAAATCGCTTGCCACTTTAATAAATGGATTTAATAAAGCTATCACTAGTTACTTTAAATAAACGCCACTTTAATGTCTACATATCCTACATTACTCATCTCATCTGTATATACTGTATTCTACACCATCTACTGCATCCTATGTCGCACGGCCATCGCTCATCCATATATGTACATATTCTTATTCATCCCTTTACATTTGTGTGTATAAGGTAGTCGTTGTGAATTTGTTAGATATTACTGCACTGTCTGAACCAGAAGCACAAGCATTTGGCTACACTCGCATTAACATCTGCTAACTATGTGTATGTGACCAAAACATTTTGATTTGAGTTTCCTAAGGACTAGAAGCGAGGCAGCCCTCTGTTGTCGCCATCTTAAATCATAATGGTAATCCTAATAATAACAATAAGGAAATGAAGAAAAAGGAGGGTTATTATTATTAGAAAATCTTGTTGTTCTGAAAATGTGTTAGTGTAAACACTAAATAAGTAATACCAGAGGCTGTTCAAATCAACAACAAAAAAGTTAAAGGCTTTATTACACAATAGCAAAGATTAAAAACAGCCGAATTTGTGAAATTGTTTATCCGACATGTGGTTGTGTGAGGCTTGGTGCTCACAGAATCAGTAGGCTATTAAACAAACAACCAGCCAACAGAAGCAGGATCTGTCTTATTTCTGTAGACATTCAATCTACACACAATAGCCCCATAATCAAAGTAAAAACAGGTTTAGAAATGTTTGCACATTTATTAAAAATAAAAACAGAAATACCTTATTTACAGAAGTATTCAGACCCTTTGCTATGAGACTCGAAATTGAGGTCAGGTGCATCCTGTTTCCATTGATCATCCTTGTGATGTTCCTACAACTTGATTGGAGAACACCTGTCATTGGACATGATTCGGAAAAGGCACATCTGTGTATATAAGGTGGCACATCTGTGTATATAAGGTACCACAGTTGACAGTGCATGTCAGAGCAAAAACCAAGCCATGAGGTCAAAGAAATTGTCCGTAGAGCTCCGAGACAGGATTGTGTCGAGGCACAGATCTGGGGAAGGGTACCAAAACATTTCTGCAGCATTGAAGGGCCCCAAAAACACAATGGCCTCCATCATTCTTAAAATGGAGGAAGTTTGGAATCACCAAGACTCTTCATAGAGCTGGCCACCCAGCCAAACTGAGCAATCGAGGGAGAAGGGCCTTTGTCAAAGAGGTGACCAAGAACCTGATGGTCACTCTGACAGAGCTCCAGAGTTCCTCTGTGGAGATGGGAGAACCACCTCTGCAGCACTCCACCAATCAGGCCATTATGGTAGAGTAGCCAGAAGGAAGCCATTCCTCAAAAAAAAGCCACAGGACTCTGGGACCACGAGAAACAAGATTCTCTTGTTTGATGAAACCAAGATTGAACTCTTTGGCCTGAATGCCAAGCATCACGTCTGGAGGAAACCTGGCACCGCTCATCACCTGGCCAATACCATCCCTACGGTGAAGCACGGTGGTGGCAGCATCATACTGTGGGGATGTTTTTCAGCGGCAGAGACTGGAAACTAGTCAGGATCGAGGGAAAGATGAACGGAGCAAAGTACACTGAGATCCTTGATGAAAACCTGCTCCAGATTGCTCCGGACCTCAGACTGGGGCAAAGGTTCACCTTCCAATGTAGGAGTGGCTTTGGGACAAGTCACTGAATTTCCTTGAGTGGCCCAGCCAGAGCCTGGACTCGAACCCGATCGAACATCTCTGGAAAGACCTTAAAACATCTGTGCAGCGACGCTTCCCATTCAACCTGACAGAACTTGAGGATCTGCAGAGAACAATGGGACAAACTCACCAAATACAGTTGAATCAAGGCTGTAATCACTGCCAAATGTGCTTCAACAAAGTACTGAGTAAAGGGTCTGAATACTTATGTAAATGTGATATTTCAGTTTAAAATGTTTAATACATTTGCAAAAATGTCTAAAAACCTGTTTTTTTCTTTGTCATTATGGGTAGTGTGTAGATTTATTTTTAAATCAAAGTCATCAATTTTAGAATAAGGCTGTTTGTGTTTCCCCGCTCCTCACTTCTTAACAGCACATGCCTTAATTGTTTTCCTCAACACCAATATGCTGGTTGACTTAGGTATTATACACATAGCAACATGGTCTAGGAAAAGGTGCCAATTCAACAGCACACTGACGTTTCAGAACCGCCAACAGTGACCACTATCCAACGAGGGAGAAAGCGCAGTCGTTAGAAATATATTTTTTTACATTTTTGACTTGCACCATTGTTCTTATCTAACCATTTACAATTTCAGTAGCAAATGTCTTAGTGATGGACTGTGCCATCTCCACTGCCTCCACAATGGAGTAGTCCACTCTGACAGGCGTGAATCCGACAGGTGTCTTGTACACCATGAAATTATTATTATTTTTTGCTTCTGCTCGACTAAAGAAATCTTGATCGACCAACAGCCTATAGACCAAACATTCGACTAAATGTGATCAGCCCTAGTTGTGTGTCCATTGAGCAGAGACACACCAAGAGACATGCAGGAGGGTCATTCTTCAAGGATACCTCCATCATCTGGACTGCTGGCTCAAAATGATGGTGCTTGGGATGGGGGGTTGGGGAGGTGGGGTTGAGGGTTAGGGAGGGAGGGAGGTGGGGATACGGTTGTGAGGTTGAGGAGGTTGGGGGAAAGCCACGTCCTCCACTTGACAGCAGTGTAACAAGATTATCAGGGCTGTAAGAGCAAACAAAAACCTGCAGCAACCCGCTTTGGAATCCAGATTACAGCAGCACCTCCCTCTCTGAATACTAAGCGACACTGAGGGGGACTATCGTAACGGGGGCGCGTGCTTTGTTCAGATGCTGAGAGAAGACGTTATTCGTAATAGGCCTATAGAGACTCAGCCGACGGATTCACCAACACACACACACAAATATTCACTACAGAAACATGCACACAGACAAATTGTATTAAAACAAACAGATGACTCACTAAAAACACACAATGCCTGCACACAAACATTACACGCACACCCACCCACCCAATGATTTAGCCTGTCACTGCTGATTCCTGAAAGGAAGCGTGGCGGCGCTAGGCATCGGCAGCTCCCTAATGAAGTGGATAAACTAGGCAGTGGAGGTGCATGCTGATGAAAGACCAACAACCAGTGGCACAACAGACCAACAGCCAACCAGCGACACAACAGACCAACAGCCAACCAGCGACACAACAGACCAACAGCCAACCAGCGACACAACAGACCAACAGCCAACCAGCGACACAACAGACCAACAGCCAACCAGCGACACAACAGACCAACAGCCAACCAGCGACACAACAGACCAACAGCCAACCAGCGACACAACAGACCAACAGCCAACCAGCGACACAACAGACCAACAGCCAACCAGCGACACAACAGACCAACAGCCAACCAGCGACACAACAGACCAACAGCCAACCAGCGACACAACAGACCAACAGCCAACCAGCGACACAACAGACCAACAGCCAACCAGCGACACAACAGACCAACAGCCAACCAGCGACACAATAGACCAACAGCCAACCAGCGACACAACAGACCAACAGCCAACCAGCGACACAACAGACCAACAGCCAACCAGCGACACAACAGACCAACAGCCAACCAGAGACACAACAGACCAACAGCCAACCAGCGACACAACAGACCAACAGCCAACCAGCGACACAACAGACCAACAGCCAACCAGCGACACAACAGACCAACAACCAACCAGCGACACAACAGACCAACAGCCAACCAGCGACACAACAGACCAACAGCCAACCAGCGACACAACAGACCAACAGCCAACCAGCGACACAACAGACCAACAGCCAACCAGCGACACAACAGACCAACAGCCAACCAGAGACACAACAGACCAACAGCCAACCAGCGACACAACAGCCAGCGAGCGACACAACAGACCAACCAGCGACACAACAGACCAACAGCCAGCGAGTGACACAACTACAGAGGCATTAAAGGTCTGAGAAATGAACAGCTATCTTAAATGATAGGCTAAAATAATGATTCTTCACACCTAGGTATTAAGATCACCTGCTTAAATTCATGCTTGTAGATACTTAAAAAGGTAGACTCAGATATGACGTAGATGCACAAAGTAAACAGTGGGTCAATTTCAAAAACAAGTAAGAACGTTGAAGCGCAACGCTAAATTTCACCTCTGTTTTGGTCCAGTTGCTAACACACTGTTACAGGGTGAAGCGAACCTGTGCACATACTGTGTGAGAGCGAAGTCTTGCATCTCGCAATACCTATGGTGCTGCTTGTGGCAACGTCATTTCGGTGAGTCTACCTTTAAGATATAATTATATCTCACCTGCTTAAATTCATGCTCAACACTGAAGATAAAATGATATTGCACCTGGCAGCTTAAAAATCATGCTTCTCCGCATCAAACTTAAAATAAATCTCACCTGCACAAAATCATGCATTAAGACAAGATTAAATGATTTCACCCATTTAAAACCACTGCTTCTCCAGTTTGCGTACACTAGGCCTAGACCGTGTGGTCTGCTCCACTACATTACTGGTTTTGTTCCTCCCGTACGTCCTCTAAAGCACTCACACAATGTATCTGCAGGTTACCACAAGCAGCAGGAAGAACAGAGACTATTGCTGTGCGATGCAAGAAGATGCACTCACACAATGTATCTGCAGGTTACCACAAGCAGCAGGAAGAACAGAGACTATTGCAGTGCGATGCAAGAAGATGCACTCACACAATGTATCTGCAGGTTACCACAAGCAGCAGGAAGAACAGAGACTATTGCAGCGCGATGCAAGAAGATGCACTCACACAATGTATATGCAAGGTTACCACAAGCAGCAGGAAGAACAGAGACTATTGCAGCGCGATGCAAGAAGATGCATTCACACAATGTATCTGCAGGTTACCACAAGCAGCAGGAAGAACAGAGACTATTGCAGCGCGATGCAAGAAGATGCACTCACACAATGTAACGGGTACTATGCTGCAACGTGATAGCTGCCAGACAACAGCAGCAGAGAAGTTTAGCCTCGCGCTTCACGCTCTTAGTTGCTGCAGGAGTCTGTCCGGTACTACTCTTTAGAGAGTCACTGACTTTTCCTTCAAGTATAGTCAACACTACATGCCTGATAGGAGTGCCACCAGTTCCCCCCCCATCCCTCCTTTGAAGAAAATGATAAGATATTCTGACCTAATCATCCCTCCGTTCAGCTGAGTGAAGTCAATTATCAACCAAGCTGCATGTGTCGAGCGCCATTTAACTGCAAATGAAAAATCTGACTCTGCTGGTAGCTCAGGAAGAGTTACCAGGAGGCTGGCTCAATTTATGCATGTAGGAAAGAAAGAGAAAGAGGGGGAGGGAGGGAGAGAGAGGCAAAGAGAGAGAGCTGTTATTCAGAGCGTGAAATAAGAGTGACAAAAGAGAGAGGGTAAATCGTTCAGCGGCTTTCAAAGGGAAAATGTGTGAGGCGCTATCAATGGTGGGAAAACATTAAGCCAACACCTTTTTCCATTAAGAGGTTGGAGTGATGAAGAGACATTTCCTAACATAACCAGAAATTGTTTGCCGAAATGAGGATGGCACCTTTTACAAGGACTGTCCCTGTAGTAGTGGATCCTTGTATAATGATGATATGTCACCTACGCTGCCCTGCTTTCCCATGGGATAGATGAGTGGTTGATTGCAGAGAATTCTGAGCTCGTAGTGGTTCATAAAGCGTCTCAGAGTAAGTTCTGCTGATCTAGGATCAGGTCCATCCGAGTCCTTGACTAATGTAGGCTAATCTTATTCATCATGATGTTAAAGGAAAAACTGATCCTAGAACAGCACTCTTACACAGAACCTAAACCGGCTGCGCGCGTGCGCCATCGTGCATAAATGTATTTTGCCCCCCCACACCAAACGCAATAACGACACGCAGGTTAAAATATCAAAACAAACTCTGAACCAATGACATTAATTTGGGGACAGGTCGAAAAGCATTAAACATGTATGGTCATTTAGCTAGTTAGCTTGCACTTCCTAGCTAATTTGTCCTGTTCAGCTAGCTTGTTGTTGCTAGCTAATTTGTCCTGGGGTATAAACATTAGGTTGTTATTTTACCTGAAATGCACAAGGTCCTCTACTCCGACAATTAATCCACACATAAAAACGGTCAACCGAATCGTTTCTAGTCATCCCTCCTCCTTCCAGGCTTTTTCATAGTTTAACTTATATGGTGATTGGCATCTAAACTGTCATAGTATTACCACGACAACCGGCATCGGTTCGTCTTTCAAATCACCCATGTCGGTATAACCAATGAGGAGAAGGCACGTGGGTACATGCTTCTATAAACCAATGAGGAGATGGGAGAGGCAGGACTTGCAGCGCAATCTGCGTCAGAAATAGGGATTACTTCTATTTTAGCCCATGGCAACGCAGACACTCGTTGATGCGCACGAGCAGTGTGGGTGCAATAATTGAATAACATAAATTCCTACATTTATTTTGCAACGTGCACACGACGCGAGCAGTGTGGTCAGCCTATCAGTCTGAGCGACTTTATGAATACAGTCTCTGGAGTCCATCAGGCATGAGGCTCACGTGAGTGGGTGAGGACAGACATGTCAGAATCATAGCCACGATCTAATCTGATTCCCAAGAAGACTGTTTAATATAAGATTTATTTGGATAGCTCTCAAAAGTCTGTCAGAGTTGGGGCCTGTGATGTAGACTAATGTGTCCCAAATGGCACTCTATTCCCTATATAGTGCACTACTTTTGACCAGAACCCTATGCAGGGAATAGGGTTCCATTAGGGATGAACCCCGTGATTACTAGAAACTGAGAACACGTCATCACACTTCGAATTGAGGAATAAGAAACAGGTGACTTTCTCCACCTGAAAGAGGAACGACTGAGTCTTGAGATGCAGAACAAACCTTATCTAGAGTAAAAAGACTTCCTGTGTGCTGGTTGTTGCCATAGATTAAAATAAATACTCAACATGTTATTAAGTCATAAAGCTTTTTTTGGTTTTTAAACATAGGCTATGCTGTTTTAGCAGAATCAACATGTAGAACAGTTAGAAAAGTAACAGAACGTCAGCCGATATTCTTGTCAGAGGCACTTGGTTGCAATCTGCTGTCCATCATTCAGTGTTGTACTTTAGGCCTACACCCAAGCTACACCACAGATTAGGCCTAGACAACGTTTTTGTGTGAGGAAGCTCTATGTCAGTTGTTCAGCATATATGTTGAAAGAAAATTGGAAAGCAATTTCAGCACACTCTTAGTACCTGTGATTTGGTGTTTTCTAAAATACGCCAAACTTGGCTAGGCTTATTTCCAAGTTGAATACAGTGCCGCTGTGGTCTATTGAATCGATATTGTGTCGAGAGCCGCAGTGGGACTCGGAGGAGAGCGAGGACTTCATTGGCCTTCAACGCTCTATCTGCCTGGAGGACTTGATTAAAAGGGAATCGCTCTTGATACATCAGCAGCCATAGTCTAACGCTGGCAGAGGGAGGCAGGGAGAATTGCAGGCAGCCCACACACACACTCACTCACTGGTGAAATGTTTCAATCCATGAACTACCATTACTGGATCCTATATGTATTACTGACCTTAGGACTACAATAGAATACAACAGTATTGTCCATATTGAACAACAGAAATGTGTCCAATTTCTCTACAACATGAGAGTAGGCTTCTCTGGAACAGGAATAAGTCAGTTATTTGTAGTTAATTGGCTCTGTATGGTTAAGAGCTCATCAGTGTCGTCACTAAGCAAACAGAAAGCTAGGCCTACTCTGTCTGTCCAATCCACTGCTGCTTTGGTAGACTCATTAAGCAAGAAGACAATATTGCTCCCACTGTAATGTTATGCTACAAAAATCCACTCTGCTATTTGTAGGGTTTTCAGTGATTTAGTGGACCAACAGACAACTGACTGAATTGAAAACAATTGTCTCATCATGTAGATAGTAACCTATGTACTACGCGCATGCGCCCACAGATGGAAAAAGTACTCAATTGTCATACTTGAGTAAAAGTAAAGATACCTTCATAGAAAATGACTCAAGTAAAAGTAACCCAGAAAAATACCACTTCAGTAAAAAAGTATCTGGTTTTAAATGTACTTAAGTACAGTGGTGGAAAAAGTACACAATTGTGATACTTGAGAAAAGTTTATTTTTATTTTTATGCATTACATCAAATTGCTTTAATTTTTCAAACAAGACAGCATACTTGTTATATATATATTGTATTTACAGACAGACTGGGGCACACTCCAGCATCACTTAGAAACACAGTAGTTGTGTTTATTGAGTCCGCCAGATCAGAGGCAGTAGGAATGACAATGCATTATTTTGATTGGTGCATGAATTGAACAATAATTCTGTCCTGTCTGAGCATTTTAAAAGTAACGAGCACTTTTTGGTGTCAGGGAAAATGTATGGACTAAAAAGTACATTATTTTCTTTGGGAATGTAGTGATGTAAAAGTATATCAAAAATATAAATAGTAAAGTACAGACACCCCAAAAAACGACTTAAGTAGTACTTTAAAGTATTTTTACACCACTGTACACACACACAAGGCTAAACGTCAACATTCATAATAAGTGTACAAACTCTGGTTCAGAGTGGTTGATGTTCATGTAAATGAAGCACACGTTTTTCATATGGTACAAGTAACATTGACAAGTCAAATATTGGAAAAGTAACATTGACAAGTCAAATATTGGGAAAATAACATTGACAAAGCCTCATTTAACGTCACAGATGTTGCCTACTTAAAACAGGTCAACCAAGTAAAGCACATGAAAGTAAAAATGACAACGCTTTGCCTGCTGTGCCTGGAGGATGAAAGAACAAAGTGCTACTTTCACAAGTCCAGAGAGGTAGCCTATATCGCAACACTCAGCAATCATAATCCCCTTCCGACGACGCCTTGCAAAGAGTTTCATCACCAACAGCCCCTCCTTCCATTAAACAGAAAACCCTATATTCTCTCTCCATGTAGCTACAGCAGCACTTCTGATTTCTGTTTCCCCATGTAGATACAGCATCACTTCTGTTTCCCCATGTAGATACAGCAGCACTTCTGTTTCCCCATGTAGATACAGCAGCACTTCCGTTTCCCCATGTAGATACAGCAGCACTTCTGATTTCCGTTTCCCCATGTAGCTACAGCAGCACTTCTGATTTCTGTTTCCCATGTAGATACAGCAGCACTTCTGATTTCTGTTTCCCCATGTAGATACAGCAGCACTTCTGATTTCTGTTTCCCCATGTAGATACAGCAGCACTTCCGTTTCCCCATGTAGATACAGCAGCACTTCTGTTTCCCCATGTAGCTACAGCAGCACTTCTGATTTCTGTTTCCTCATGTAGATACAGCAGCACTTCCGTTTCCCCATGTAGCTACAGCAGCACTTCTGATTTCTGTTTCCCCATGTAGATACAGCATCACTTCTGTTTCCCCATGTAGATACAGCAGCACTTCTGTTTCCCCATGTAGCTACAGCAGCACTTCTGTTTCCCCATGTAGCTACAGCAGCACTTCTGTTTCCCCATGTAGCTACAGCAGCACTTCTGATTCCCCATGTAGATACAGCAGCACTTCTGTTTCCTCATGTAGATACAGCAGCACTTCTGTTTCCCCATGTAGCTACAGCAGCACTTCTGTTTCCCCATGTAGCTACAGCAGCACTTCTGTTTCCCCATGTAGATACAGCAGCACTTCTGTTTCCCCATGTAGATACAGCAGCACTTCTGTTTTCCCATGTAGATACAGCAGCACTTCTGTTTTCCCATGTAGATACAGCAGCACTTCTGTTTTCCCATGTAGATACAGCAGCACTTCTGTTTCCCCATGTAGATACAGCAGCACTTCTGTTTCCCCATGTAGATACAGCATCACTTCTGTTTCCCATGTAGCTACAGCAGCACTTCTGTTTCCCCATGTAGATACAGCATCACTTCTGTTTCCCATGTAGCTACAGCAGCACTTCTGTTTCCTCATGTAGATACAGCAGCACTTCTGTTTCCCATGTAGCTACAGCAGCACTTCTGTTTCCCCATGTAGCTACAGCAGCACTTCTGTTTCCTCATGTAGATACAGCAGCACTTCTGATTCCCATGTAGATACAGCAGCACTTCTGATTCCCCATGTAGATACAGCAGCACTTCTGTTTCCTCATGTAGATACAGCAGCACTTCTGTTTCCCCATGTAGATACAGCAGCACTTCTGTTTCCTCATGTAGATACAGCAGCACTTCTGTTTCCCCATGTAGCTACAGCAGCACTTCTGTTTCCCCATGTAGATACAGCAGCACTTCTGTTTCCTCATGTAGATACAGCAGCACTTCTGTTTCCTCATGTAGATACAGCAGCACTTCTGTTTCCTCATGTAGATACAGCAGCACTTCTGTTTCCTCATGTAGATACAGCAGCACTTCTGTTTCCTCATGTAGATACAGCAGCACTTCTGTTTCCCATGTAGATACAGCAGCACTTCTGTTTCCCCATGTAGATACAGCATCACTTCTGTTTCCCCATGTAGCTACAGCAGCACTTCCGTTTCCCCATGTAGATACAGCAGCACTTCTGATTCCCCATGTAGCTACAGCAGCACGTCTGTTTCCCCATGTAGCTACAGCAGCACTTATGTTTCCCCATGTAGCTACAGCAGCACTTCTGTTTACCCATGTAGATACAGCAGCACTTCCGTTTCCCCATGTAGATACAGCATCACTTCTGTTTCCCATGTAGATACAGCAGCACTTCTGATTCCCCATGTAGCTACAGCAGCACTTCTGTTTCCTCATGTAGATACAGCAGCACTTCTGATTCCCCATGTAGCTACAGCAGCACTTCTGTTTCCTCATGTAGCTACAGCAGCACTTCTGTTTCCTCATGTAGATACAGCAGCACTTCCGTTTCCCCATGTAGATACAGCAGCACTTCTGATTCCCCATGTAGTGAAAGCAGCACTTCTGCAGACAAGAAGAAACCCCAAAACACATGCTGTGTATTTCCGAAGGGAAATTAATTTCTCCTGATTAGGTATAACGAACTAACTACTGTGTTGCGTCAGCCATACAATACACAGGCATTTGCAGAGGTGTTGGTTCATTGTCTGTGACGATGTGAAGCAGTGGATTCTTGCTCAGTGGTTCATCACGTGGGCTGGGGTGGTCGGCCTACCCCAAACAATGCCAATCGGTGTTGCTGTCAGTAATAGCCCTCAGACGATGGTGCCGACCCAAACCGTACCCACTCTGATGGAGTCCTTTCCAGCACAGTGCCAGCAACTACGATGGATGTAGCCATAACCAGGCCAGCTTCACTCGGCTCAGTAGAGTGAAATGGGCTTTACAGTCCAGTAGCTGTGTGCACCATCCAGCCACGTTCACCTCTAACAGTGTCCAGCCTTGTTTTATCTTGGCCACCTCTAGAAGGGCCATAAATCTCTGAGCTGATCTCACCACACCACCCCAATCTCATCCTGCCTGCCACCTGCTGTGGCGCTATACAAGGCCCCCTCATCTGTTCTCGTTACCTGCTGTGGCGGGACGGGAGACAGGAATTGAGCTTTATTGCAAATCTGGGTCTCTGACATGGGGCTGTAGCTAACTGCGCAGTATGTCTACCCAAACACGCTTTGCTTGCCTGCACCAACGAGGATGATGAAATAACTTGGAAATCAGAGCAAGAGAGAAACTTCAGAGACTCTACGCAGATCCTATCTGTGTACCCCTCCTCGCCCATTTAGGCTACTCAACAGTTTCCAAGGTGACTGGGAAGTAGAGCTGGACGATATATCGAATGAATGTTTTTGTGAGATATTACAAATGCCTGCATCGCACTAATCATTTTTAAAATATTTTTTTATGAGCGTTTATGTACGCATGTTGTCTTTTTGGTCTCGTCTCCTTCGCTCCTTCTGCGCTGTGCACCTAACCATTTACACCAGAGATCTGTATATAATGACGAGATGCTCATGTCTCCGTCCCTAACAATGGGAGTAGTTGACCCAAAGACGCAAAAGCAGGTGACAAGCTTAGGTCCAAAATAAGCCCATAGAAACGTATTGGCCTTATTTGACAGATTTTGGCAAGTGAAACTTCTCTCGTCGCCTCTTCCTCTCTGTTTATACACACACACACACACACACACACACACACACACACACACACACACACACACACACACACACACACACACACACACACACACACACACACACACACACACACACACAAAACACACACACACAAAACAAGATGAGAGATCATTTATTCCTCTCTGACAAGAGGTTTCAACTTATCATTTGGTCCAATAAAATTTGTCATAGGGATACCAAAACACATTGAGACATTATTTTACTGTAATAGAGGAGAAGTTAACCTTTCTAATGATGCCCTTTTTACATCTCAACTACTCAAATTGCCCACAGGGCAGACACCAGTAAAACAGGAGTATTAATGAACACTGATTCTGGAAAACGAATGGTCAGTTTGTCACGTGGAACAGCTAGCAGCATCTTAGCCAGACTGTTATACTCGCTGTCTAGTCTGTTTTATAATACCCCGTAC
>NW_026601137.1:40395-74059 GCF_029448725.1 Salvelinus fontinalis
ACGTGGTATTATAAAACAGACTAGACAGCGAGTATAATGGTCTGGCTAAGATGTTGCTAGCGGTACGTGGTATTATAAAACAGACTAGACAGCGAGTATAACGGTCTGGCTAAGATGCTGCTAGCGGTACGTGGTATTATAAAACAGACTAGACAGCGAGTATAACGGTCTGGCTAAGATGCTGCTAGCTGTACGGGGTATTATAAAACAGACTAGACAGCGAGTATAACAGTCTGGCTAAGATGCTGCTAGCTGTTCCACGTGACAAACTGACCATTCGTTTTCCAGAATCAGTGTTCATTAATACTCCTGTTTTACTGGTGTCTGCCCTGTGGGCAATTTGAGTAGTTGAGATGTAAAAAGGGCATCATTAGAAAGGTTAACTTCTCCTCCATTACAGTAAAATAATGTCTCAATGTGTTTCGGTATCCCTATGACAAATTTTATTGGACCAAATGGTAAGTTGAAACCTCTTGTCAGAGAGGAATAAATGATCTCTCATCTTGTTTTGTGTGTGTGTGTGTGTTTTGTGTGTGTGTGTGTGTGTGTGTGTGTGTGTGTGTGTGTGTGTGTGTGTGTGTGTGTGTGTGTGTGTGTGTGTGTGTGTGTGTGTGTGTGTGT
The DNA here is from genome assembly GCF_029448725.1 of Salvelinus fontinalis. Taxonomy (NCBI): domain Eukaryota; kingdom Metazoa; phylum Chordata; class Actinopteri; order Salmoniformes; family Salmonidae; genus Salvelinus; species Salvelinus fontinalis. The sequence goes on from NW_026601137.1 coordinate 41,017, forward strand.
GTGTGTGTGTGTGTGTGTGTAAACAGAGAGGAAGAGGCGACGAGAGAAGTTTCACTTGCCAAAATCTGTCAAATAAGGCCAATACGTTTCTATGGGCTTATTTTGGACCTAAGCTTGTCACCTGCTTTTGCGTCTTTGGGTCAACTACTCCCATTGTTAGGGACGGAGACATGAGCATCTCGTCATTATATACAGATCTCTGGTGTAAATGGTTAGGTGCACAGCGCAGAAGGAGCGAAGGAGACGAGACCAAAAAGACAACATGCGTACATAAACGCTCATAAAAAAATATTTTAAAAATGATTAGTGCGATGCAGGCATTTGTAATATCTCACAAAAACATTCATTCGATATATCGTCCAGCTCTACTTCCCAGTCACCTTGGAAACTGTTGAGTAGCCTAAATGGGCGAGGAGGGGTACACAGATAGGATCTGCGTAGAGTCTCTGAAGTTTCTCTCTTGCTCTGATTTCCAAGTTATTTCATCATCCTCGTTGGTGCAGGCAAGCAAAGCGTGTTTGGGTAGACATACTGCGCAGTTAGCTACAGCCCCATGTCAGAGACCCAGATTTGCAATAAAGCTCAATTCCTGTCTCCCGTCCCGCCACAGCAGGTAACGAGAACAGATGAGGGGGCCTTGTATAGCGCCACAGCAGGTGGCAGGCAGGATGAGATTGGGGTGGTGTGGTGAGATCAGCTCAGAGATTTATGGCCCTTCTAGAGGTGGCCAAGATAAAACAAGGCTGGACACTGTTAGAGGTGAACGTGGCTGGATGGTGCACACAGCTACTGGACTGTAAAGCCCATTTCACTCTACTGAGCCGAGTGGAGCTGGCCTGGTTATGGCTACATCCATCGTAGTTGCTGGCACTGTGCTGGAAAGGACTCCATCAGAGTGGGTACGGTTTGGGTCGGCACCATCGTCTGAGGGCTATTACTGACAGCAACACCGATTGGCATTGTTTGGGGTAGGCCGACCAGCCCAGCCCACGTGATGAACCACTGAGCAAGAATCCACTGCTTCACATCGTCACAGACAATGAACCAACACCTCTGCAAATGCCTATGTATTGTATGGCTGACGCAACACAGTAGTTAGTTCGTTATACCTAATCATGAGAAATTAATTTCCCTTCGGAAATACACAGCATGTGTTTTGGGGTTTCTTCTTGTCTGCAGAAGTGCTGCTTTCACTACATGGGGAATCAGAAGTGCTGCTGTATCTACATGGGGAAACGGAAGTGCTGCTGTAGCTACATGGAAAACAGAAGTGCTGCTGTATCTACATGGGGAAACAGAAGTGCTGCTGTATCTACATGAGGAAACGGAAGTGCTGCTGTAGCTACATGGGGAAACGGAAGTGCTGCTGTATCTACATGAGGAAACGGAAGTGCTGCTGTAGCTACATGGGGAAACAGAAGTGCTGCTGTATCTACATGAGGAAACAGAAGTGCTGCTGTATCTACATGGGGAAACAGAAGTGCTGCTGTAGCTACATGGGTAAACAGAAGTGCTGCTGTAGCTACATGGGGAAACATAAGTGCTGCTTTCACTACATGGGGAATCAGAAGTGCTGCTGTATCTACATGGGAAACAGAAGTGCTGCTGTATCTACATGGGGAAACAGAAGTGCTGCTGTAGCTACATGGGGAAACAGAAGTGCTGCTGTATCTACATGGGAAACAGAAGTGCTGCTGTAGCTACATGGGAAACAGAAGTGCTGCTGTAGCTACATGGGGAAACAGAAGTGCTGCTGTAGCTACATGAGGAAACAGAAGTGCTGCTGTATCTACATGGGGAAACAGAAGTGCTGCTGTATCTACATGGGGAAACGGAAGTGCTGCTGTAGCTACATGGGAAACAGAAGTGCTGCTGTAGCTACATGGGGAAACAGAAGTGCTGCTGTAGCTACATGGGGAAACAGAAGTGCTGCTGTATCTACATGGGAAACAGAAGTGCTGCTGTATCTACATGAGGAAACAGAAGTGCTGCTGTAGCTACATGGGGAAACAGAAGTGCTGCTGTATCTACATGGGGAATCAGAAGTGCTGCTGTATCTACATGGGGAAACAGAAGTGCTGCTGTATCTACATGGGGAAACAGAAGTGCTGCTGTATCTACATGGGAAACAGAAGTGCTGCTGTATCTACATGGGGAAACAGAAGTGCCGCTGTATCTACATGGGGAAACAGAAGTGATGCTGTATCTACATGGGGAAACAGAAGTGCTGCTGTAGCTACATGGGGAATCAGAAGTGCTGCTGTATCTACATGGGGAATCAGAAGTGCTGCTGTATCTACATGAGGAAACAGAAGTGCTGCTGTAGCTACATGGGGAATCAGAAGTGCTGCTGTAGCTACATGGGGAAACAGAAGTGCTGCTGTAGCTACATGGGGAAACAGAAGTGATGCTGTATCTACATGGGGAAACAGAAGTGCTGCTGTAGCTACATGGGGAAACAGAAGTGCTGCTGTATCTACATGGGGAAACAGAAGTGATGCTGTATCTACATGGGGAAACAGAAATCAGAAGTGCTGCTGTAGCTACATGGGGAAACAGAAGTGCTGCTGTATCTACATGGGGAAACAGAAATCAGAAGTGATGCTGTATCTACATGGGAAACAGAAGTGCTGCTGTATCTACATGGGGAAACAGAAATCAGAAGTGATGCTGTATCTACATGGGAATCAGAAGTGCTGCTGTATCTACATGAGGAAACAGAAGTGCTGCTGTATCTACATGGGGAAACAGAAATCAGAAGTGATGCTGTATCTACATGGGAAACAGAAGTGCTGCTGTATCTACATGGGGAAACAGAAGTGCTGCTGTAGCTACATGGGGAAACAGAAGTGCTGCTGTAGCTACATGGGGAAACAGAAGTGCTGCTGTATCTACATGGGGAAACAGAAGTGCTGCTGTAGCTACATGGGGAAACGGAAGTGCTGCTGTATCTACATGGGGAAACAGAAATCAGAAGTGATGCTGTATCTACATGGGAAACAGAAGTGCTGCTGTATCTACATGGGGAAACAGAAGTGCTGCTGTAGCTACATGGGGAAACAGAAGTGCTGCTGTAGCTACATGGGGAAACAGAAGTGCTGCTGTATCTACATGAGGAAACAGAAGTGCTGCTGTAGCTACATGGGGAAACAGAAGTGCTGCTGTATCTACATGGGGAAACAGAAGTGATGCTGTATCTACATGGGGAATCAGAAGTGATGCTGTATCTACATGGGGAAACAGAAGTGATGCTGTATCTACATGGGGAATCAGAAGTGATGCTGTATCTACATGGGGAAACAGAAGTGATGCTGTATCTACATGGGGAATCAGAAGTGCTGCTGTAGCTACATGGGGAAACAGAAGTGCTGCTGTAGCTACATGGGGAAACAGAAGTGCTGCTGTATCTACATGGGGAAACAGAAGTGCTGCTGTATCTACATGGGGAAACAGAAGTGATGCTGTATCTACATGGGGAAACAGAAATCAGAAGTGCTGCTGTAGCTACATGGAGAGAGAATATAGGGTTTTCTGTTTAATGGAAGGAGGGGCTGTTGGTGATGAAACTCTTTGCAAGGCGTCGTCGGAAGGGGATTATGATTGCTGAGTGTTGCGATATAGGCTACCTCTCTGGACTTGTGAAAGTAGCACTTTGTTCTTTCATCCTCCAGGCACAGCAGGCAAAGCGTTGTCATTTTTACTTTCATGTGCTTTACTTGGTTGACCTGTTTTAAGTAGGCAACATCTGTGACGTTAAATGAGGCTTTGTCAATGTTATTTTCCCAATATTTGACTTGTCAATGTTACTTTTCCAATATTTGACTTGTCAATGTTACTTGTACCATATGAAAAACGTGTGCTTCATTTACATGAACATCAACCACTCTGAACTAGAGTTTGTACACTTATTATGAATGTTGACGTTTAGCCTTGTGTGTGTGTACAGTGGTGTAAAAATACTTTAAAGTACTACTTAAGTCGTATTTTGGGGTGTCTGTACTTTACTATTTATATTTTTGATATACTTTTACATCACTACATTCCCAAAGAAAATAATGTACTTTTTAGTCCATACATTTTCCCTGACACCAAAAAGTGCTCGTTACTTTTAGAATGCTCAGACAGGACAGACTTATTGTTCAATTCATGCACCAATCAAAATAATGCATTGTCATTCCTACTGCCTCTGATCTGGCGGACTCAATAAACACAACTACTGTGTTTCTAAATGATGCTGGAGTGTGCCCCAGTCTGTCTGTAAATACAATATATATATAACAAGTATGCTGTCTTGTTTGAAAAATAAAAGCAATTTGATGTAATGCATAAAAAATAAAAAAAACTTTTCTCAAGTATCACAATTGTGTACTTTTTCCACCACTGTACTTAAGTACATTTAAAACCAGATACTTTTTTACTGAAGTAGTATTTTACTGGGTGACTTTCACTTTTACTTGAGTCATTTTCTATGAAGGTATCTTTACTTTTACTCAAGTATAACAATTGAGTACTTTTTCCACCTGTGGGCGCATGCGCGTAGTACATAGGTTACTATCTACATGATGAGACAATCGTTTTCAATTCAGTCAGTTGTCTGATGGTCCACTAAATCACTGAAAACCCTACAAATAGCAGAGTGGATTTTTGTAGCATAGCATTACAGTGGGAGCAATATTGTCGTCTTGTTTAATGAGTCTACCAAAGCAGCAGTGGATTGGACAGACAGAGTAGGCCTAGCTTTCTGTTTGCTTAGTGACGACACTGATGAGCTCTTAACCATACAGAGCCAATTAACTACAAATAACTGACTTATTCCTGTTCCAGAGAAGCTTACTCTCATGTTGTAGAGAAATTGGACACATTTCTGTTGTTCAATATGGACAATACTGTTGTATTCTATTGTAGTCCTAAGGTCAGTAATACATATAGGATCCAGTAATGGTAGTTCATGGATTGAAACATTTCACCAGTGAGTGAGTGTGTGTGTGGGCTGCCTGCAATTCTCCCTGCCTCCCTCTGCCAGCGTTAGACTATGGCTGCTGATGTATCAAGAGCGATTCCCTTTTAATCAAGTCCTCCAGGCAGATAGAGCGTTGAAGGCCAATGAAGTCCTCGCTCTCCTCCGAGTCCCACTGCGGCTCTCGACACAATATCGATTCAATAGACCACAGCGGCACTGTATTCAACTTGGAAATAAGCCTAGCCAAGTTTGGCGTATTTTAGAAAACACCAAATCACAGGTACTAAGAGTGTGCTGAAATTTCTTTCCAATTTTCTTTCAACATATATGCTGAACAACTGACATAGAGCTTCCTCACACAAAAACGTTGTCTAGGCCTAATCTGTGGTGTAGCTTGGGTGTAGGCCTAAAGTACAACACTGAATGATGGACAGCAGATTGCAACCAAGTGCCTCTGACAAGAATATCGGCTGACGTTCTGTTACTTTTCCAACTGTTCTACATGTTGATTCTGCTAAAACAGCATAGCCTATGTTTAAAAACCAAAAAAAGCTTTATGACTTAATAACATGTTGAGTATTTATTTTAATCTATGGCAACAACCAGCACACAGGAAGTCTTTTTACTCTAGATAAGGTTTGTTCTGCATCTCAAGACTCAGTCGTTCCTCTTTCAGGTGGAGAAAGTCACCTGTTTCTTATTCCTCAATTCGAAGTGTGATGACGTGTTCTCAGTTTCTAGTAATCACGGGGTTCATCCCTAATGGAACCCTATTCCCTGCATAGGGTTCTGGTCAAAAGTAGTGCACTATATAGGGAATAGAGTGCCATTTGGGACACATTAGTCTACATCACAGGCCCCAACTCTGACAGACTTTTGAGAGCTATCCAAATAAATCTTATATTAAACAGTCTTCTTGGGAATCAGATTAGATCGTGGCTATGATTCTGACATGTCTGTCCTCACCCACTCACGTGAGCCTCATGCCTGATGGACTCCAGAGACTGTATTCATAAAGTCGCTCAGACTGATAGGCTGACCACACTGCTCGCGTCGTGTGCACGTTGCAAAATAAATGTAGGAATTTATGTTATTCAATTATTGCACCCACACTGCTCGTGCGCATCAACGAGTGTCTGCGTTGCCAAGGGCTAAAATAGAAGTAATCCCTATTTCTGACGCAGATTGCGCTACAAGTCCTGCCTCTCCCATCTCCTCATTGGTTTATAGAAGCAGCATGTACCCACGTGCCTTCTCCTCATTGGTTATACCGACATGGGTGATTTGAAAGACGAACCGATGCCGGTTGTCGTGGTAATACTATGACAGTTTAGATGCCAATCACCATATAAGTTAAACTATGAAAAAGCCTGGAAGGAGGAGGGATGACTAGAAACAATTCGGTTGACCGTTTTTATGTGTGGATTAATTGTCAGAGTAGAGGACCTTGTGCATTTCAGGTAAAATAACAACCTAATGTTTATACCCCAGGACAAATTAGCTAGCAACAACAAGCTAGCTGAACAGGACAAATTAGCTAGGAAGTGCAAGCTAACTAGCTAAATGACCATACATGTTTAATGTTTTTCGACCTGTCCCCAAATTAATGTCATTGGTTCAGAGTTTGTTTTGATATTTTAACCTGCGTGTCGTTATTGCGTTTGGTGTGGGGGGGCAAAATACATTTATGCACGATGGCGCACGCGCGCAGCCGGTTTAGGTTCTGTGTAAGAGTGCTGTTCTAGGATCAGTTTTTCCTTTAACATCATGATGAATAAGATTAGCCTACATTGGTCAAGGACTCGGATGGACCTGATCCTAGATCAGCAGAACTTACTCTGAGACGCTTTATGAACCACTACGAGCTCAGAATTCTCTGCAATCAACCACTCATCTATCCCATGGGAAAGCAGGGCAGCGTAGGTGACATATCATCATTATACAAGGATCCACTACTACAGGGACAGTCCTTGTAAAAGGTGCCATCCTCATTTCGGCAAACAATTTCTGGTTATGTTAGGAAATGTCTCTTCATCACTCCAACCTCTTAATGGAAAAAGGTGTTGGCTTAATGTTTTCCCACCATTGATAGCGCCTCACACATTTTCCCTTTGAAAGCCGCTGAACGATTTACCCTCTCTCTTTTGTCACTCTTATTTCACGCTCTGAATAACAGCTCTCTCTCTTTGCCTCTCTCTCCCTCCCTCCCCCTCTTTCTCTTTCTTTCCTACATGCATAAATTGAGCCAGCCTCCTGGTAACTCTTCCTGAGCTACCAGCAGAGTCAGATTTTTCATTTGCAGTTAAATGGCGCTCGACACATGCAGCTTGGTTGATAATTGACTTCACTCAGCTGAACGGAGGGATGATTAGGTCAGAATATCTTATCATTTTCTTCAAAGGAGGGATGGGGGGGGGGGGGGGGGACTGGTGGCACTCCTATCAGGCATGTAGTGTTGACTATACTTGAAGGAAAAGTCAGTGACTCTCTAAAGAGTAGTACCGGACAGACTCCTGCAGCAACTAAGAGTGTGAAGCGCGAGGCTAAACTTCTCTGCTGCTGTTGTCTGGCAGCTATCACGTTGCAGCATAGTACCTGTTACATTGTGTGAGTGCATCTTCTTGCATCGCGCTGCAATAGTCTCTGTTCTTCCTGCTGCTTGTGGTAACCTGCAGATACATTGTGTGAATGCATCTTCTTGCATCGCGCTGCAATAGTCTCTGTTCTTCCTGCTGCTTGTGGTAACCTGCAGATACATTGTGTGAGTGCATCTTCTTGCATCGCGCTGCAATAGTCTCTGTTCTTCCTGCTGCTTGTGGTAACCTGCAGATACATTGTGTGAGTGCATCTTCTTGCATCGCACTGCAATAGTCTCTGTTCTTCCTGCTGCTTGTGGTAACCTGCAGATACATTGTGTGAGTGCATCTTCTTGCATCGCGCAGCAATAGTCTCTGTTCTTCATGCTGCTTGTGGTAACCTGCAGATACATTGTGTGAGTGCATCTTCATGCATCGCACTGCAATAGTCTCTGTTCTTCCTGCTGCTTGTGGTAACCTGCAGATACATTGTGTGAGTGCATCTTCTTGCATCGCGCAGCAATAGTCTCTGTTCTTCCTGCTGCTTGTGGTAACCTGCAGATACATTGTGTGAGTGCTTTAGAGGACGTACGGAAGGAACAAAACCAGTAATGTAGTGGAGCAGACCACACGGTCTAGGCCTAGTGTACGCAAACTGGAGAAGCAGTGGTTTTAAATGGGTGAAATCATTTAATCTTGTCTTAATGCATGATTTTGTGCAGGTGAGATTTATTTTAAGTTTGATGCGGAGAAGCATGATTTTTAAGCTGCCAGGTGCAATATCATTTTATCTTCAGTGTTGAGCATGAATTTAAGCAGGTGAGATATAATTATATCTTAAAGGTAGACTCACCGAAATGACGTTGCCACAAGCAGCACCATAGGTATTGCGAGATGCAAGACTTCGCTCTCACACAGTATGTGCACAGGTTCGCTTCACCCTGTAACAGTGTGTTAGCAACTGGACCAAAACAGAGGTGAAATTTAGCGTTGCGCTTCAACGTTCTTACTTGTTTTTGAAATTGACCCACTGTTTACTTTGTGCATCTACGTCATATCTGAGTCTACCTTTTTAAGTATCTACAAGCATGAATTTAAGCAGGTGATCTTAATACCTAGGTGTGAAGAATCATTATTTTAGCCTATCATTTAAGATAGCTGTTCATTTCTCAGACCTTTAATGCCTCTGTAGTTGTGTCGCTCGCTGGCTGTTGTGTCGCTGGTTGGCTGTTGGTCTGTTGTGTCGCTGGTTGGTCTGTTGTGTCGCTGGTTGGCTGTTGGTCTGTTGTGTCGCTGGTTGGCTGTTGTGTCGCTGGTTGGCTGTTGGTCTGTTGTGTCGCTGGTTGGCTGTTGTGTCGCTGGTTGGCTGTTGTGTCGCTGGTTGGCTGTTGGTCTGTTGTGTCGCTGGTTGGCTGTTGGTCTGTTGTGTCGCTGGTTGGCTGTTGGTCTGTTGTGTCGCTGGTTGGCTGTTGGTCTGTTGTGTCGCTGGTTGGCTGTTGGTCTGTTGTGTCGCTGGTTGGCTGTTGGTCTGTTGTGTCGCTGGTTGGCTGTTGGTCTGTTGTGTCGCTGGTTGGCTGTTGGTCTGTTGTGTCGCTGGTTGGCTGTTGGTCTGTTGTGTCGCTGGTTGGCTGTTGGTCTGTTGTGTCGCTGGTTGGCTGTTGGTCTGTTGTGTCGCTGGTTGGCTGTTGGTCTGTTGTGTCGCTGGTTGGCTGTTGGTCTGTTGTGTCGCTGGTTGGCTGTTGGTCTGTTGTGTCGCTGGTTGGCTGTTGGTCTGTTGTGTCGCTGGTTGGCTGTTGGTCTGTTGTGTCGCTGGTTGGCTGTTGGTCTGTTGTGTCGCTGGTTGGCTGTTGGTCTGTTGTGTCGCTGGTTGGCTGTTGGTCTGTTGTGTCGCTGGTTGGCTGTTGGTCTGTTGTGTCGCTGGTTGGCTGTTGGTCTGTTGTGTCGCTGGTTGGCTGTTGGTCTGTTGTGTCGCTGGTTGGCTGTTGGTCTGTTGTGTCGCTGGTTGGCTGTTGGTCTGTTGTGTCGCTGGTTGGCTGTTGGTCTGTTGTGTCGCTGGTTGGCTGTTGGTCTGTTGTGTCGCTGGTTGGCTGTTGGTCTGTTGTGTCGCTGGTTGGCTGTTGGTCTGTTGTGTCGCTGGTTGGCTGTTGGTCTGTTGTGTCGCTGGTTGGCTGTTGGTCTGTTGTGTCGCTGGTTGGCTGTTGGTCTGTTGTGTCGCTGGTTGGCTGTTGGTCTGTTGTGTCGCTGGTTGGCTGTTGGTCTGTTGTGTCGCTGGTTGGCTGTTGGTCTGTTGTGTCGCTGGTTGGCTGTTGGTCTGTTGTGTCGCTGGTTGGCTGTTGGTCTGTTGTGTCGCTGGTTGGCTGTTGGTCTGTTGTGTCGCTGGTTGGCTGTTGGTCTGTTGTGTCGCTGGTTGGCTGTTGGTCTGTTGTGCCACTGGTTGTTGGTCTTTCATCAGCATGCACCTCCACTGCCTAGTTTATCCACTTCATTAGGGAGCTGCCGATGCCTAGCGCCGCCACGCTTCCTTTCAGGAATCAGCAGTGACAGGCTAAATCATTGGGTGGGTGGGTGTGCGTGTAATGTTTGTGTGCAGGCATTGTGTGTTTTTAGTGAGTCATCTGTTTGTTTTAATACAATTTGTCTGTGTGCATGTTTCTGTAGTGAATATTTGTGTGTGTGTGTTGGTGAATCCGTCGGCTGAGTCTCTATAGGCCTATTACGAATAACGTCTTCTCTCAGCATCTGAACAAAGCACGCGCCCCCGTTACGATAGTCCCCCTCAGTGTCGCTTAGTATTCAGAGAGGGAGGTGCTGCTGTAATCTGGATTCCAAAGCGGGTTGCTGCAGGTTTTTGTTTGCTCTTACAGCCCTGATAATCTTGTTACACTGCTGTCAAGTGGAGGACGTGGCTTTCCCCCAACCTCCTCCACCTCACAACCGTATCCCCACCTCCCTCCCTCCCTAACCCTCAACCCCACCTCCCCAACCCCCCATCCCAAGCACCATCATTTTGAGCCAGCAGTCCAGATGATGGAGGTATCCTTGAAGAATGACCCTCCTGCATGTCTCTTGGTGTGTCTCTGCTCAATGGACACACAACTAGGGCTGATCACATTTAGTCGAATGTTTGGTCTATAGGCTGTTGGTCGATCGAGATTTCTTTAGTCGAGCAGAAGCAAATAATAATAATTTCATGGTGTACAAGACACCTGTCGGATTCACGCCTGTCAGAGTGGACTACTCCATTGTGGAGGCAGTGGAGATGGCACAGTCCATCACTAAGACATTTGCTACTGACATTGTAAATGGTTAGATAAGAACAATGGTGCAAGTCAAAAATGTAAAAAAATATATTTCTAACGACTGCGCTTTCTCCCTCGTTGGATAGTGGTCACTGTTGGCGGTTCTGAAACGTCAGTGTGCTGTTGAATTGGCACCTTTTCCTAGACCATGTTGCTATGTGTATAATACCTAAGTCAACCAGCATATTGGTGTTGAGGAAAACAATTAAGGCATGTGCTGTAAAGAAGTGAGGAGCGGGGAAACTCAAACAGCCTTATTCTAAAATTGATGACTTTGATTTAAAAATAAATCTACACACTACCCATAATGACAAAGAAAAAAACAGGTTTTTAGAAATTTTTGCAAATGTATTAAACATTTTATACTGAAATATCACATTTACATAAGTATTCAGACCCTTTACTCAGTACTTTGTTGAAGCACATTTGGCAGCAACTACATCCTTGATTCACCTTTATTTGGTGAGTTTGTCCCATTCTTCTCTGCAGATCCTCAAGTTCTGTCAGGTTGAATGGGAAGCGTCGCTGCACAGATGTTTTAACGTCTTTCCAGAGATGTTCGATCGGGTTCAAGTCCAGGCTCTGGCTGGGCCACTCAAGGAAATTCAGTGACTTGTCCCAAAGCCACTCCTGCATTGGAAGGTGAACCTTTGCCCCAGTCTGAGGTCCTGAGCAATCTGGAGCAGGTTTTCATCAAGGATCTCAGTGTACTTTGCTCCGTTCATCTTTCCCTCGATCCTGACTAGTTTCCAGTCTCTGCCGCTGAAAAACATCCCCACAGTATGATGCTGCCACCACCGTGCTTCACCGTATGGATGGTATTGGCCAGGTGATGAGCGGTGCCAGGTTTCCTCCAGACGTGATGTTTGGCATTCAGGCCAAAGAGTTCAATCTTGGTTTCATCAAACTAGAGAATCTTGTTTCTCGTGTTCCGAGAGTCCTGTGCCTTTTTTTTGAGGAATGGCTTCCTTCTGGCTACTCTACCATAATGGTCTGATTGGTGGAGTGCTGCAGAGGTGGTTCTCCCATCTCCACAGAGGAACTCTGGAGCTCTGTCAGAGTGACCATCAGGTTCTTGGTCACCTCTTTGACAAAGGCCCTTCTCCCCCGATTGCTCAGTTTGGCTGGGTGGCCAGCTCTATGAAGAGTCTTGGTGATTCCAAACTTTCTCCATTTTAAGAATGATGGAGGCCACTGTGTTTTTGGGGACCTTCAATGCTGCAGAAATGTTTTGGTACCCTTCCCCAGATCTGTGCCTCGACACAATCCTGTCTCGGAGCTCTACGGACAATTTCTTTGACCTCATGGCTTGGTTTTTGCTCTGACATGCACTGTCAACTGTGGTACCTTATATACACAGATGTGCCACCTCATATACACAGATGTGCCACCTTATATACACAGATGTGCCTTTTCCGAATCATGTCCAATGACAGGTGTTCTCCAATCAAGTTGTAGGAACATCACAAGGATGATCAATGGAAACAGGATGCACCTGACCTCAATATCGAGTCTCATAGCAAAGGGTCTGAATACTTCTGTAAATAAGGTATTTCTGTTTTTATTTTTAATAAATGTGCAAACATTTCTAAACCTGTTTTTACTTTGATTATGGGGCTATTGTGTGTAGATTGAATATCTACAGAAATAATAGCCTACTGAGCATCAAGCCTCACACAACCACATGTCGGATAAACAATTTCACAAATTCGGCTGTTTTTAATCTTTGCTATTGTGTAATAAAGCCTTTAACTTTTTTGTTGTTGATTTGAACAGCCTCTGGTATTACTTATTTAGTGTTTACACTAACACATTTTCAGAACAACAACATTTTCTAATAATAATAACCCTCCTTTTTCTTCATCTCCTTATTGTTATTATTATGATTATCATTATGATTTAAGATGGCGCCAACAGAGGGCTGCCTCGCTTCTAGTCCTTAGGAAACTCAAATCAAAATGTTTTGGTCACATACACATAGTTAGCAGATGTTAATGCGAGTGTAGCCAAATGCTTGTGCTTCTGGTTCAGACAGTGCAGTAATATCTAACAAATTCACAACGACTACCTTATACACACAAATGTAAAGGGATGAATAAGAATATGTACATATATGGATGAGCGATGGCCGTGCGACATAGGCCAGATTCAGTAGATGGTGTAGAATACACTATATACAGATGAGATGAGTAATGTAGGATATGTAGACATTAAAGTGGCATTTATTTAAAGTAACTAGTGATAGCTTTATTAAATCCATTTATTAAAGTGGCAAGCGATTTGAGTCTGTATGTTGGCAGTAGCCACTCTGTTAGTGATGGCTTTTTAACAGTATGATGGCCTTGAGATAGAAGCTGTTTTTCAGTCTCTCAGTACCCGCTTTGATGCACCTGTACTGACCTCGCCTTCTAGATGATAGTGGGGTGAACAGGCAGTGACTTGGGTGGTTGTTGTCCTTGATGATCTTTTGGGCCTTCATGTGACATCGAGTGCTGTAGGTGTCCTTGAGGGCATGTAGTTTGCCCCCAGTGATGCGTTGTGCAGACTGCACTACCCTCTGGAGAGCCTTGTGGTTGAGGGCGGTGCAGTTGCTGTACCAGGCGGTGAAACAGCCCGAAAGGATGCTCTCGATTGCATCTGTAAAAGTTTGTGTTTTTAGGTGACATGCCAAATTTCTTCAGCCTCCTGAGGTTGAAGAGGCACTGTTGTGCCTTCTTCACCACACTATCTATATAGATGGACCATTTCAGTTTGCCCGTGATGTGTACGCCGAGGAACTTAAAACTTCCCACCTTCTCCACTGCTATCCTGTCGATGTGGATAGGGGGGAGGGACTCCCTCTGCTGTTTCCTGAAGTCCACGATCATCACCTTTCTTTTGTTGATGTTGACTGAGAGGTTGTTTTCCTGACACCACACTCCGAGGGCCCCCACCTCCTCCCTGTAGGCTGTCTCGTCATTGTTGGTAATCAAGCCTACTACTATTGTGTCGTCTACAAACTTGATGTTTGAGTTGGAGGCGTGCATGGCCACGCAGGCAGGAGTGAACAGGGAGTACAGGAGAGGGCTGAGAACGCACCCTTGTGGGGCCCCAGTGTTGAGGATCAGCGGGGTGGAGATGTTGTTTCCTACCTTCAGCACCTGGGGGTGCCCGGATAGAAGTCCAGAACCCAGTTGCACAGGGCGGGGTTCAGACCCAGGGCCTCAACCTTAATAATGAGCTTGGAGGGTACTATGGTGTTGAATGCTGAGCTATAGTCAATGAACAGCATTCTTACATGGGTACTCCTCTTGTCCAGATGGGATAGGGCAGTGTGATGGCGATTGCATTGTCTGTGACCCTAGACCCACTCCAAGAGGTCATCAGGTAGGGTGGAGGTGATATGGCCCTCCTAGTCTCTCAAAGCACTTCATGATGACAGATGTGAGTTCTACGGGGCGATAGTCGTTTAACTCAGTTACCTTTGCTTTCTTGGGAACAGGAACAATGGGTGGCCATCTTGAAGCATGTGGGGACAGCAGACTGGGATAGGGATTGATTATGTCCTTAAACACACCAGCCAGCTGGTCTGCGCATGCTCAGAGGACGCGGCTAGGGATGCTGTCTGGGCCGGGAGCCTTGCGAGGGTTAACACGTTTAAATGTTTTACTCATGTTGGCCACGGAGAAGGAGAGCCCACAGACTTTGGTAGCGGGCCATGTCAGTGGCACTGTATTGTCCTCTAAGCGAGCAAAGAAGTTGTTTAATTTGAGAATGCACCCTTGTGGGGTCCCAGTGCCCCAGAGGCTGAAGAAATTTGGCTTGTAAAAAAACGCTCACAAACTTTTACAGATGCACAGTTAAGAGCATCCTGTCGGGCTGTCGCAATAACATCTGCTAACTATGTGTATGTGACCAATAAAATTTGATTTGATAATTCATGTTATCATTTGTAGGCTTGGTATAGCAGCCTTGTATAACCACCATCAAGCTGTAGTCCAAAATACATTAACTTATAGGCTTTATATAGGCTACTGTATCAATCAGTCATTTATCCGTTCATGTCATCACACAGCATTTGAGTCATTCATGATTTGAAATGCTATCCAAGTATTTTCGTAACAAAAAAAAGTTAAAGCGACCCTTGAATAATTTGCGTAAACAATAAATAAACCGTTCCATTTCGTAAATTGCATTCACGAATGAATGCGACTGTTTTTGAGTCTTTGCTGTCATAAAGGCTTTACAAAAAACTCAACGTTACAACAGACTCTCTGGTACACTTGTTTATTTAGTGTTTACATTGTTCCAAATGGTCAGACAAATGATATTGTAAACTAACTACACCTGTTTGGCGTACTTAATATGCACGCAGCGCTTGCTCCTTACCTTATTTTTCTTGATCTCCGGTGTTTTCCACAACTCATCACATTTATCCCACAAATCTGACTTCCCCATTTATCTCCTAAGCAACCAGTAAACATTCCCGTTTCCAGTTTTTGTCACGTCCTCTGCATCCATTTTTCTGTCACGTGTTCGGAGTTTGTTTATAAACAATTTATTGATGTGATTATGATATGCTATAGGTCAGGCCCTATTGGTCACGTGCATGCGATGCATACGTGTATCACGTAAAAAGAGCAAGGGTTGAGGGAACAGGGGATGTTTTTCCCTAAACAAATGAGGGATTTCGGTACTGGGGGACACGAGAAGTTGCAATCTGAACTTCAAGCTAAAAAAAATTGTAATTTCTACATGACTAGCATATGGATAGCATGACGGACACACAGTCAGTCCTACTTAAGGGTGTGCAGTTCGTGTCCATGCTGCTCTCTGGTGTGAGAGCAGCCCAAGCTACCAAAATAGCTCCTATTGCAGCTAAAGAGACAGGTACAGGTGCTAATCCCAAACAACCCACAAAGCGTGCTTGTGATTCCTGTAGGCGCTGTTGGAACGTAGGCAGAGGAAATCCTCCTGCACATCTCAGGCAGCCTGTCGGCCCATGGAGTACAACCAGCTATTCAGTTAGTTATTGGAACTCCTGTCACAGAAGTGATCATACGATGCAGAGATGATGAGATTTAGGGAGGGGCAGACAGTCTTGATGGGTGTTTTGAAGGTTGGACTGGTGGTGTTCCAAATAGCACCCTATTCCCTATATAGTGCACTCCTTTTGAACTGAGCCCTATGGGACCTAGTCAAAAGTAGTGCACTACATGGGGAATAGGGTGCCATTTGAGCTATAGGTGATGGCTCTGGTCGTGCTAGTTCAACTTCTTTAACTGTCCTAATTGGCTCCTTGGTCGGTCCTTGCTGAGATCAGGGTTTTTATCTTCGTTTCAGTTCCTCCAAATGTGTTGAGAGTGCATTTTTCACAAGGCTGTTTATTCCTCAGTCTCTCTCTCTCTCGCTCTCTCTGCTCAGTGTCTCTGTCTCTCCTCCCCCAATCTCTCTTTCTGCTCCTTTCACTGGGGTTGAGCGGCCACACTCAGCGCTTTCCATTTCCTGTGGGTGTGATGTCTCTCCTCTATGAGCAACAAGCAATCAGCTCTGGTTTTGTCAGCATTCTTCCAGGGCGATTCATAAAAATGCAGCGTGCGCCTACAAAAGACGCTCCGTGTCCCCCATCCGTCCTTCCCCCGCCACCCCCATCCCTTCTCCTGAGCCGTGGCTCTGCCTCCGTTCTCTTGGCGTACACACGAGGTGAAATTGTTTATGGGAGGAAATACATTTGTGTGTGAGGAGGACGTCGGTGCCCGCTGCTCTGTCCTCTGCTGTGAATGTTAGAGGGTGAACCTGTCAGATGCAAGGTTGCCGGCTAGTCCCAGTCCAATCACTTTCTGTCTTTTGTGTGCGCCTGCTAGTGGAATGGTGTGTGTGTGTGTGTGTGTGTGTGTGTGTGTGTGTGTGTGTGTGTGTGTGTGTGTGTGTGTGTGTGTGTGTGTGTGTGTGTGTGTGTGTGTGTGTGTGTGTGTGTGTGTGTGTGTGTGTGTGTGTGTGTGTGTGTGTGTGTTTGCGCCTGCTAGTGGAATGGTGTGTGTGTGCGCACTTTTTTTGTGCTACCATGTTAGGTCATTTGAACCAATGGAATTAGAATACTAGAATGGACATGAACCTTCTTATGACGGGGTATAAAGGTCAGCCATTTTGGTCAGGGAGTTGGTCAACCATGGTTTGTCAGTGCTGTGATAAGATATTGTGTAAAATTAATTTGAAGTTTTTCTGCACTGTATGCTAGCCGGCCAGTTTTAGTGGAATGATTCCATACATTTTCCAAATTCACTGCCAACTTGCAGTTGTGTGGCTGAACGATGTGCTGGCCTGTCACCCTGCAGCTGTGTGGCTGAACGAGGTGCTGGCCTATCACCCTGCAGCTGTGTGGCTGAACGAGGTGCTGGCCTGTCACCCTGCAGCTGTGTGGCTGAACGAGGTGCTGGCCTGTCACCCTGCACAGCTGTGTGGCTGAACGAGGTGCTGGCCTGTCACCCTGCAGCTGTGTCGCTGAACGAGGTGCTGGCCTGTCACCCTGCACAGCTGTGTGGCTGAACGATGTGCTGGCCTGTCACCCTGCAGCCGTGTGGCTGAACGAGGTGCTGGCCTGTCACCCTGCACAGCGGTGTGGCTGAACGAGGTGCTGGCCTGTCACCCTGAAGCTGTGTGGCTGAACGAGGTGCTTGCCTGTCACCCTGCAGCTGTGTGACTGAACGAGGTGCTGGCCTGTCACCCTGCACAGCTGTGTCACGAAATTCTCCTCAACTTGGAAACCAGGCCGACAGAGTTGTCCACTTGTGTTGCCTTCAAGACAATTCTGCTCTGTTCTCTGCGTTTGAACAATGTTACCTGTGCAAAAGGACACAGATTGTAGATGTGGCAGCCTCTCACTTTAAGTCTCATCACTAACCCTACTAGCATAGCCAAGCTACACCAGCTGTAAAGGGAAGGTAGCCTGGGCCAGTAAGACTAGGACTGTAGGCTACATGACTGTCTCTCATCATCCATTAGTCTATCTGTGCATCATATTTAGGGTTGCACATTTTGGGGAATATTCAGAGGTGGAAATTTTCTGTAGAATTGCCTTATGTGTATCCCACAAACAAAGGTTCACTGTTATAAGCTAACTTTTGTTCTTGTTGATGAATTGAAGCAAAATTCCAGGTCTTAACTTCCCAAAGAAAATTTCCGGATTTTTTTTGCAACCCTAATCATATTTCTACATCCCATTATCTCTGTAGTATTTTAAAAGGCTTCCTGGTGGGGACTCAGTAGAGGAACTACTGGTGTGTGTCTTTGTTACTGTCTATTATTTATAGCCTCAACTAGATGGAAATACGCCGTATCTATTTCTACTGACTGTAGAATGGAATGTTAGGGGTTAGCCTACTAGCTAGCGGAGAGAGAACACTGTTAGGCTATTCCATGCGGGTGTTTGAAAGAGAAGCATCAAGAATGCGAGCCACAATGTGACCCTGTGTTCCATTCCTCCACTGCCTGTGTGATGGTGTCGTATCCAGGTCATTTTTAACAAGTGGCCCGTCTCATCCCGTTTGGCTCAGGTGAGCTGTCGTTTCCACCTGTAGCCCCCCCCACCCCGTTGTTGCCATGGCAACGTCTTGGCCGCACTTCAGAACGACTATTCATCTCTCTGTTTCTGTCTTTTTCTGTTTCTCCATCGTCTCTGCTGTGTGTAGTCTACACATCCTCTCACGCTTCGTCTCACATATTTACAGCTATTTGCAAAACTGAGGTGTTAGCCATCACGATTACACGTACACACACACAGCCAAGCGCTACTCTCACACACCCTGTGTAAATGAGCTTTGTGTGTGTGTGTGTGTGTGTGTGTGTGTGTGTGTGTGTGTGTGTGTGTGTGTGTGTGTGTGTGTGTGTGTGTGTGTGTGTGTGTGTGTGTGTGTGTGTGTGTGTGTGTGTGTGTGTGTGTGTGTGTGTGTGGCATGCCGTGGCGCTGACACAGCTTTTTCTCTGTGTTGAGTAAAGCAGTTCGTCAAGGGCCACTGCTCTACTCAGTCACAAGCATATGTTCCGCTACCCTCTGACACTGTGACAAGGCTCACACTCACTGTGGACCAGCTCAGCTGGAAGGGTTCCGGAATACTACAGATTAGGGTTGCACAATTTGGGGAATATTCATAGGTGGAAACTTTCCATGGGAATTATCGGGAATATATGGCAATTAATGGAAATATATGCAAATTAATATTAATACCATTTAAATTAAGATGTTTTTTGCATTGGATATATTTACCATATCATATGGAAACAGAAACCCTTTACCTTATCATAAGTAGACATAATTGCAAATTATTAACCTGTTGAGGATGGGGGCGCTGTTGAGACTATTTATGCTAATTGGGTAATTTTTGAAACGGCTTCCCACAAAATCCTTGATCGTACAATATGCATATTATTATTATTATTGGATAGAAAACAGTCTATAGTTTCTATAGGAGTTAAAATTTTGTCTCTAAGTGGAACAGAGCCCATTCTACAGCAATTTCCCTGACATGGAGTCAGATTTCAGAAATGTTGGCCACTGTTCTGAAGTCAGTTAAAAGGGCACTGTTATTGCTATGACTATACGGACACTTCTTACGTCTTCCCCTGGATGCCTTTACGTGATGACGATTCCAATGGGGTCGATTGCGCGTTCACAGGCCCTATAAATTAAAAAACCCTGTAGCTAGCAAGTCTTTTCTTGGTGCGTAACGCGCGTGGAGGACACCGACCCGCTCCTGTTCCAAGCGTTAGTTTAGCCTGTTATATTTCTCCGGTCATCTTTTCACTCGTTATAGGAGTTAAAAACATCATAAGGTAGTTAATTTAAAGCGTTTTATAGCAATTTATATCCGTTTAGTGCGATTTTGGGACATTTATTTTTGAAACGATGTGAATAGCTGGGCACGCTTTTCAGTTCATCCCGAACGCAGTTGGCATTTCCACATGGCAAGAGGACAGCTTTCCACCAAAAGACGATTACTCCCAAGAAAGGATCCTTTGCCCAAGATACTGATGGAAGAACAGCTCAAAGTAGGACATTTTTATTATGATAAATCGTGTTTCTGTCGAAACATTTTAGTGGCTTAGGACGCCATGTTTTTTGACGTAGCTTCGCTTGGCGCAAACTGTATTGAAAAGTAAGGATAAATTAAAAAATGTAATTCCGCAATTGTATTAAGAATTAAATTGTCTATCAATCCCTGTCCACCCTATATTTTTTAGTCACGTTTATGAGTATTTATGTATAAGAGTAGATCACTGTCTAAGTGGCGCAAGGACATTTTCTGACCAGCTGAGCTACATTTCACATTGTCTAACCATGATTTTGGTGGCTAAATATAAACATTTTCGATCAAACTCTATATGGATTGTGTAATATGATGTTACAGGAGTGTCATCGGAAGAATTCTGAGAAGGTTAGTGAAAAAATTAATATCTTTTGGCGATGTTGACTTTTATCGCTCACTTTGGCTAGAATCAATGCTGGGCTGCTATGTGCTATGTGCTATGCTAATATAACGATTTATTGTGTTTTCGCTGTAAGACACTTAGAAAATCTGAAATATTGTCTGTATTCACAGGATCTGTGTCTTTCGATTCGTGTATGCTGTGTATTTTTACGAAATGTTTGATGATTAGTAAGTAGGTAAACACGTTGCTCAATGTAGTTTTTCTAGTCCATTTGTGACGGTGGGTGCAATTGTAACCTATGCCATCTACCTGAAATATGCACTTTTTTCTAACAAAACCTATCCCATACCATAAATATGTTATCAGACTGTCATCTAATGAGTTTTTTTGTTGGTTAGGGGCTATAAATATCTTAGTTTAGCCGAATTGGTGATGGCTACTGGTGTTGGTGGACAAATAAAAGATGGTGGATTATGCTAATGTGTTTTTAGGTAATAGATGTACATCTTTACATATTGTGTCTTCCCTGTAAAACATTTTAAAAATCGGACATGTTGACTGGATTCACAAGATCTGTGTCTTTCATTAGCTGTATTGGACTTTAATGTGTGAAAGTTAAATATTTAAAAAAAATATTTTTTGGGAATTTCGCGGCACTGGTTTTTCAGTGGGGGGGGGGGGGGGTGTGCCGCTAGCGGCACGCTGATCCTAGACAGGTTTTAAATCCTTTCAATAGAAAAAAATTATTTTGTTACGAATTGAACTTTAATTAAATGAGTTAACTCTTCACATGGGATGATTTCACTGAACAACAAAAGAAAGGGAATATTGGGAATTATATAAACTATATAAAATTATAGTTTATAGACTAAAGCTTTGGTTGTCTTCCTCTCAGGCTTCCATGTCTTCTCCTTGGACCTCCTCAATGTCCACCTCTTGAAAATCTGACTCTGAGGCCTCATCTTCACTGTCACTTTCCAACTTTGTTGAGGATGGCTCATTGTCATGCTCAAGAAGCCTAAGATTCTCCCAGATGGCCACCAATTTCTCAACCCTTGTATTGGTCAGCCTGTTGTGTGCTCTGGTGTGTGCGTGTGTTCCCAAACAAGAACCAGTTGCGCTCTGAGGCGGATGATGTTGGTTGGATTTGGAGGATGGTGGAGGCAAGAGGGGAAAGAGCCTCAGATCCACAAAGTCCCTTCCACCAGGTGGCTGATGAGATATGTTGGCACGACTGCCATATTGCATCTCCATCCCAAAGCCCTTGCTTGGAAGTATACTTCGCCAGACTGCCAAGAACCTTGCCCTCATCCAGGCCAAGGTGGCGAGACATGGTAGTGATAACACCATAGGCCTTGTTGATCTCTGCACCAGACAGGATGCTCTTTCCAGAATACTTGGGTTCCAACATGTATGCTGCGGCGTGTATGGGCTTCAGGCAGAAGTCTTCACGCTTTTTGATGTATCTCTGCTTGGAGCAACAGTGAAGTGGGCAGGGCAGTATGGATTTATTCTCTTACATCTGCAAGCAGAGTCTGAACATCAGACAGGATGGCATTGTCTCCCTCAATCCATGCAATGGCAACTGCTATAGGTTTCAGGCTACTTACCACTCTCTCACAAAATGCATCATCCAGGAGGTTCCTCTTGACGGGGCTGTCCATATCGGCAGACTGATATGGCCATTTCTTGGAGAGACTCCTTTCCCTCCAGGAGACTGTAAAACATGATGACAACACCACCCCAACAGGTGTTGCCGGGCAGCTTCAATGTGGTGCTCTTATTCTTCTCACTTTGCTTGGTGACGTAGATTGCTGATATAACTTGATGACCCTTTACATACCTAACCACTTCCTTGGCTCTCTTGTAGAGTGTACCCATTGTTTTCAGTGCCATGATGTCCTTGAGGAGCAGATTCAATGCATGAGCAGCACAGCCAATGGGTGTGATGTGAGGGTAGGACTCCTCCACTTTAGACAATGCAGCGAACATGTTCGCAGCATTGTCTGTCACCAGTGCAAATACCTTCTGTGGTCCAAGGTCATTGATGACCGACTTCAGCTCATCTGCAATGTAGAGACCGGTGTGTCTGTTGTCCCTTGTGTCTGTGCTCTTGTAGAATACTGGTTGAGGGGTGGAGATGATATAGTTAATTATTCCTTGCCCACGAACATTCGGCCACCCATCAGAGATGATTGCAATACAGTCTGCTTTCTCTATGATTTGCTTGACCTTCACTTGAACTCTGTTGAACTCCGCATCCAGCAAATGAGTAGATAAAGCATGTCTGGTTGGATGGGTGTATGCTGTGTGAAGAACATTCAGAAATCTCTTCCAATACACATTGCCTGTGAGCATCAGAGGTGAACCAGTTGCATACACAGCTCGAGCAAGACATTCATCAGCATTTCTCTGACTACATTCGTCCATTGAGTCAAAAAAACTTCTGTTTCCAGGAGGACCATAAGCTGTTGCTATCGATAAGGTGTCTCGTAATTTTCACCTCGAATAGAAGTAGAGGGACTTTTGTCAGAGGTTGCTTGTTGTGATTTGCTGAGGGGACTTAATGAACTTGGCCAGATGATTCTGCATCTGTGTTGCATTCTTCACATATGATTTGGCACAGTATTTGCAAATGTACTCAGCTTTTCCTTCCACACATCAGATAGTGCCTGTGGCATTTTCCTGTAAAGATAAGAAAAAAATGAGTAAAAAACCCCGAATACAATTCCATATAGGTAAAACATTTATCTAACTGCTTAAATATTTATCTTACAAAAGAAGTTGTTTAAAAATAAAACGTGTATGGAAACAGGTGAATTAACACTCCTAAGCAGGCTCAAGCAAGCTAAAACCCACATGGTAGCAAAAACTAGCTAGCAGAAATTGTTTACAAGTTAGAAATTATTTGAACACACTTTGCTGTAGGCTACTATTTACTAGTTAACAAAAATAATATATGTCATAAAATATATTCACCCCATACAGTATTGTAATCAAAACTTACCAGAAAGCATGTAGTCCTTGGCTCAGACAGTGTATTAGTGTGGACTCAATAGCATCTTATTTGTGTGCAAGATATTGAGAGTCAGCTGTACATGTGATGGAAGAGTGCGCTGCACATTAGAGGTCGACCGATTAATCGGAATGGCCGATTAATTAGGGCCGATTTCAGGTTTTCGTAACAATCGGAAATCGGTATTTTTGGACACTGATTTGGCTGTTTTTTATTTTTTTTAACAACTTTATTTAATCATTATTTAACTAGGCAAGTCAGTTAAGAACACATTCTTATTTTCAATGACGGCCTAGGAACGGTGGGTTAACTGCCTCGTTCAGGGGCAGAACAACAGATTTTCACCTTGTCAGCTCGGGGGATTCAATCTTGCAACCTTACAGTTAACTAGTCCAACGCTCTAACCACCTGATTACATTGCACTCCACGAGGAGCCTGCCTGTTACGCGAACGCAGTAGAGGCCAAGGTAAGTTGCTAGCTAGCATTAAACTTATCTTATAAAAAACAATCAATCAATCATAATCACTAGTTAACTACACATGGTTGATTATATTACTAGTTTATCTTGCATGTCCTGCATTGCATATAATCGATGCGGTGCGTATTGTTGCTCCAATGTGTACCTAACCATAAACATCAATGCCTTTCTTAAAATCAATACACAGAAGTATATATTTTTAAACCTGCATATTTAGCTAAAAGAAATCCAGGTTAGCAGGCAATATTAACCAGGTGAAATTGTGTCACTTCTCTTGCGTTCATTGCACGCAGAGTCAGTGTATATGCAACATTTTGGGCCGCCTAATTTGCCAGAATTTTACGTACTTATGATATAACATTGAAGGTTGTGCAATGTAACAGGAATATTTAGACTTATGGATGCCACCCGTTAGATAAAATACGGAACGGTTCCGTATTTCACTGAAAGAATAAACGTCTTGTTTTCGAGATGATAGTTTCCGGATTTGACCATATTAATGACCTAAGGCTCGTATTTCTGTGTGTTATTATGTTATAACTAAGTCTATGATTTGATAGAGCAGTCTGACTGAGCGGTGGTAGGCAGCAGCAGGCTCGTAAGCATTCATTCAAACAGCACTTTCCTGCGTTTTGCCAGAAGCTCTTCACTGTGCTTCAAGTATATCAGCTCCCGAGATGAGGCTGGTGTAACCAATGTGAAATGGTTAGCTAGTTAGCGGGGTGCGCGCTAATAGCGTTTCAAACGTCACTCACTCTGAGACTTGGAGTAGTTATTCCCCTTGCTCTGCATGGGTAATGCTGCTTCGAGGGTGGCTGTTGTCGTTGTGTTCCTGGTTCGAGCCCAGGTAGGAGCGAGGAGAGGGATGGAAGCTATACTGTTACACTGGCAGTACTAAAGTGCCTATAAGAACATCCAATAGTCAAAGGTTAATGAAATACAAATGGTATAGAGAGAAATAGTCCTATAATTCCTATAATAACTACAACCTAAAACTTCTTACCTGGGAATATTGAAGACTCATGTTAAAAGGAACCACCAGCCTTCATATGTTCTCATGTTCTGAGCAAGGAACTGAAACGTTAGCTTTCTTACATGGCACATATTGCACTTTTACTTTCTTCTCCAAAACTTTGTTTTTGCATTACTTAAAACCAAATTGAACATGTTTCAATTTTTATTTGAGGCTAAATTGATTTTATTGATGCATTATATTAAGTTAAAATAAGTGTTCATTCAGTGTTGTTGTAATTGTCATTATTACAAATACATTTTTTAAAAATCGTCCGATTAATCGGTATCGGCTTTTTTTGGCCCTCCAATAATCGGTATCGGCGTTGAAAAATCAGAATCGGTCGACCTCTACTGCACATGTGATGGAAGAATGCATTGTGCATGCAGAGGGTTGCAATTCCATTGAATTGGGGATAGTTTAACCAATATATGCCACAAGATCTGGAATTGCCTTATGTGTATCCCACAAAAAGGTTCACTGTTATAAGCTGACTTTAAAAATAATGAATTTAAGCAAAATTCCCAAAATTCCAGGGCTTAACTTCCCATGGAAAATTTCCCGGAAAGTTTCCGACCCTTTGCAACAGATAATATTCTGTTCCTATGGATTCCTGCTTTTCCTCTTTGTCTTCTATCTCTTCACCACCAGTAGGCTAGCCCTCTCACCTTTGGCAGCGATTACTGCCTTGAGTCTTCTTGGATATGACACTACAAGCTTGGCACACTTGTATTTGGAGAGTTCCTCCCATTTCTTCTCTTTCCCTCAATCCTGACTAGTCTCCCAGTCCCTGCCGCTGAAAAACATCCGCACGGCATGATGCTGCCACCACCATGCTTCACCGTAGGGATTGTGCCAGGTTTCTTCCAGACGTGACACTTGGCATTCAGGCCAAAGAGTGTAATCTTAGTTTCATCAGACCAGAGAATCTTGTTTCTCATGGTCTGAGAGTCCTTTAGGTGCCTTTTGGCAAACACCAAGCAGGATGTCATGTGCCTTTTACTGAGTGGTGGCTTCCGTCTGGCCACTCTACCATAAAGGCCTGATTTGGTGGAGTGCTGCAGAGATCGTTGTCCTTTTGGAAGATTCTCCCATCTCCACAGAACTCTGGAGCTCTGTCAGAGTGACCATTGGGTTTTTGGTCATCTCCCTGACAAAGGCCCTTCTCCCCCGTTGCTCAGTATGGCCGGGTGGCCAGCTCTAAGAAGAGTCTGGTGGTTCCAAACTTCTTCCATTTAAGAATGGAGGCCACTGTTTTCTTAGGGACCTTCAATGCTGCAGAAATGTTTTGGTACCCTTCCCCAGATCTGTGCCTCGACACAATCCTGTCTAGGAGGTCTACGGACAATTTCTTCGACCTCGTTGCTTGGTTTTGGATCTGACATGCACTGTTAACATGGGACCTTATATAGACAGGTGTGTGCCTTTCCAAATCCTGTCCGATCATTTAATCATTTAAATTGACCACAGATGGACTCCAATCAAGTTATTCAAACATCAATGATGATCAATGGAAACAGGATGCACCTGGCCTCAATTTCGAGTCTCATAGCAAAGTGTCTGAAAACTTACGTAAATAAGGTATTTCTGTTTTTTAATTAAAAAAAAAAGTTGCAAACAATTTTAAAAACCTGTTCTCGCTTTGTCATTATGGGGTATTTTGTGTAGATTAAGGATTTTTCTTTTTTGTTGTTGAAAAAGTAAAGGAGTTTGAATAATTTCAGAATGCACTGTATATGTGTGTGATGGGATGTATAGACACTGTGGATAGAATATATAGTATATCTGAAGAATACGTAGGATAGAATAGTATATGTACTAGAGGTCGACCGATTATGATTTTTCTACGCCGATACCGATTATTGGAGGACCAAAAAAGTCGATACCGATTAATCGGCCGATTAATTTTATTTTATTTTATTTGTAATAATGACAATTACAACAATACTGAATGAACACTTATTTTAACTTAATATAATACATCAATAAAATCAATTTAGCCTCAAATAAATAATGAAACATGTTCAATTTGGTTTAAATAATGCAAAAACACAGTGTTGGAGAAGAAAGTAAAAGTGCAATATGTGCCATGTAAGAAAGCTAACGTTTCAGTTCCTTGCTCAGAACATGAGAACATATGAAAGCTGGTGGTTCCTTTTAACATGAGTCTTCAATATTCCCAGGTAAGAAGTTTTAGGTTGTAGTTATTATAGGAATTATAGGACTATTTCCCTCTATACCATTTGTATTTCATTAACCTTTGACTATTGGATGTTCTTATAGGCACTTTAGTATTGCAAGTGTAACAGTATAGCTTCCGTCCCTCTCCTCGCTCCTCCCTGGGCTCGAACCAGCAACACAACGACAACAGCCACCATCGAAGCAGCGTTACCCATGCAGAGCAAGGGGAACAACTACTAGAAGGCTCAGAGTGAGTGACGTTTGAAACGCTATTAGCGCACGCTAACTAGCTAGCCATTTCACTTCGGTTACACCAGCCTCATCTCGGGAGTTGATAGGCTTGAAGTCATAAACAGCGCAATGCTTGACGCACAACGAAGAGCTGCTGGCAAAACGCACGAAAGTGCTGTTTGAATGAATGTTTACGCGCCTGCTTCTGCCTACCATCACTCAGTCAGATACTTAGATACTTGTATGCTCAGTCAGATTATATGCAACGCAGGACACGCTAGATAATATCTAGTAATATCATCAACCATGTGTTGTTAACTAGTGGTTATGATTGATTGTTTTTTATAAGATAAGTTTAATGCTAGCTAGCAACTTACCTTGGCTTACTGCATTCACGTAACAGGCAGTCTCCTTGTTGAGTGCAACGAGAGAGGCAGGTCGTTATTGCGTTGGACTAGTTAACTGTAAGGTTGCAATATTGGATCCCCCGAGCTGACAAGGTGAAAATCTGTCGTTCTGCCCCTGAACAAGGCAGTTAACCCACCGTTCCTAGGCCGTCATTGAAAATAAGAATGTGTTCTTAACTGACTTGCCTAGTTAAATAAAGGTATAAAAAATATATATTTTTAAAAATCGGCAAATCAGCGCCCAAAATACCGATTTACGATTGTTATGAAAACTTGAAATCGGCCCCAATTAATCGTCCATTCCGATTAATCGGTCGACCTCTAATATGTACAGTAATAGTTGAATAGGATGGACTTGATTGGAATACAGTTTCC
The DNA here is from genome assembly GCF_029448725.1 of Salvelinus fontinalis. NCBI lineage: Eukaryota > Metazoa > Chordata > Actinopteri > Salmoniformes > Salmonidae > Salvelinus > Salvelinus fontinalis. The sequence continues at coordinate 68,958 of NW_026601137.1, forward strand.
CTCCCCTGTCATCTTTTATTCATTAGTCACCAAACGGGGATGAACTACCTGAACTTGTCGAATAATAAACGCTTGTCTTTTAAATGTGTTTTAAACATTTTCCGTGGACAATGGACATATTCCCCAGACTGAGTTCTTTCTAAAGTGTGTGTGTTAGAGCTGTTAGTCTGAGGTGTCAGGACTGGTACATACAGTCGGTTCTTTCTGAGGTGTGTGGTGTGTGTGTTTGTTAGAGCTGTTTGTCTGAGATGTTAGTCTGAGGTACATACAGTAGGATGGGGACTTTTTCAGTTGAGGTGTTTCCTGTCTGGTGGCTGCTCGTTGAGGAAGTTCCCCGCTGATGGTTTTGTTTTCTAATAAATCAAAGTGACAGTCGCTAATGCTGTAGTTGTGCCAAACTGTCAAATGCCAACTGTCCTTTAGTTCACAGTTGCACAAATGATTGGCCTGCCTGTTACTTTTAGAGGAAGAGCTGAAGTCTCTGCTCCATCTCTGAAAACTAATGCCTCCGTCACAATTTGCCTCTCCTCTATTCTGTACAATCTATCTCCTCGTTTCCTTCTCATCCGTATTAGAGGATTTCCAAGGTCCCTCCTCTCTGACCTTTTCCTCCAATGGATTTTGAGTTTGAGGAACAGATCGTTTTGAGCACCTTTCCTGTTCTTCTATATTTGAAGTGAACTCTCAGTGAAACCTCACTGTTCTTCTATATTTGAAGTGAACTCTCAGTGAAACCTCACTGTTCTTCTATATTTGAAGTGAACTCTCAGTGAAACCTCACTGTTCTTCTATATTTGAAGTGAACTCTCAGTGAAACCTCACTGTTCTTCTATATTTGAAGTGAACTCTCAGTGAAACCTCACTGTTCTTCTCCTCTGGCTATATGGATTCTTATTGAAGTTGTTCTCTTCCACAGACCAACAAGTGGTGTAGTTGGAAGCGGCTCTCGTGGCATGACTACTACAAACAAGGGAAACAAAGCCTTGAAGGTAAACTAATCAAAGAAGTACATTGACCCCTACCTTAACCTTTGTCTCTCTCACACTGTCAGTGGGGGGAGAAAAGGTATGTTCTTCTTACCATCTGTACTCTAGTCATACTTGTTTGTTTGTCATCACCCCACTTCCTCCTTCTCCCTCTTTGTCCCCCCCTTCCTCCTCCTCCTGACCCCCCCCCTTTCCCCTGCTCGTTGGACCACATTGAAAATAACTGCTGTATAATGCTTTCATGAGTTATCCTCTGGGCTTTGTACTTTTTACTGAAAAATGTTTTACCTCCAAAATAAATCATCCCCCCCTTCACTTCCCTCTCAGGTGAAGAAGGAGCCAGGGGAGAATGGGACCAGCCTCACGGACGACGAACTGGTGACCATGTCTGTCCGGGAGCTCAACGCTCACCTCCGCGGCCTCACCAAGGACGAAATCCTGCAGCTCAAGCAGCGGCGGCGCACCCTGAAGAACCGTGGCTACGCCGCCAGCTGCCGCGTCAAGCGGGTCACCCAGAAGGAGGAGCTAGAGAAGCAGAAGACGGAGCTGCAGCTGGAGGTGGACAAGCTGGCCACAGAGAACGCCACCATGAAGGTGGAGCTGGACTCGCTGCGCTCCAAGTACGAGGCCCTGCAGAGCTTCGCCAGGACTGTGGCGCGCAGCCCGGCCGTAGCCTTAACCCCAGGGGGTCGGGGGGTCATGGGGCCCCTGGTCCCTGGGAAGGTGGCCACGGCCACCAGCGTCATCACCATCATCAAGTCCAAGACGGGAGCCAGGTCGTAGTATCGGGGCTGGGTGGCGTGGAGAGTTATCAGACTAATGAAACAACGTGTACTATAGTCACTGTATCATCATGGAGCACAGGATTAGTTCCCTTGTCTGTCTTTTGGGCCAGAACACACAACACAACCCCCCAGACGTTTGTACCAGCTAGTAACACTCTTTCAATTGGCCAGCAGCAGAGGCCACACCAACCCTTATCAGACAGCCTTTAGTAGGATTAACTGCCTTGGCACTGTACAAGCAGAAATACATACACCAGAGGAGGCTTGTCGGAGGAGCTATAGGAGGACGGGCTCATTGTAATGGCTGGAATGGAATACATGAAACGGGATCAAACACATCAAACATATGGAAACCACATGTTTGACTCTGTTCCATGAATTCCATTCCAGCCATTACAACGAGCCTCCGCTGAAATATACACATCCGTCCTCTATAGTATATTTTCACGTACTGGATTCCAAAAGGTTAAACGTCACGTGAGTCCAGGAAGGTCGTACGACGCAGCCCAATCCATAATTGATGTCACTCCATCTGGTGTTGGAAGTGGAGCTGTCGATTGATTTGTGTGTTTTTGTACATGGTACTAAGTGTTTGAGTGTTTGTTTGTTTCCTCCAGATGGCCCCTCTGAGTCTTTTCCGTCCCGACACAGGATTTTGATGTGGAAATGCACTCTTTCATAACTACTAGCCACCAACAGTCTAGCCACACCCGGTTGTCATTATGCTTCAACTTCTTAGCCCTCTCTCCGTATCACAAGTGGAGAAAGAGTGATTGCACTTAGCAACAAGCCTGGGCCTGTTAGAATGCACTGACTACTATGAGAAGAGGGAAATGCACTGTATGTTATTGATGTCTTGTGAGCAGCCTTCAGTAAGGACTAGTTACTCACCCATCAGACCAGTTCATGTGATTTTAGTTGGTTAAACAAACTAAACAGGAAATTCTGTTAAGTTGAGCATTTATTTAGGTTCAGTTCAGCCTGTCACTGAATTTTACCAACAGGAGATGCAATAACACACACATGCACTGAGACATAGGAGATGTCTCTTACATAGTTTAATGGAAGTGGAATGAGTCAATCTGATCGGCAAAATAATACGATAGCCTACTTGGTATGGGATGATGATGATGATGATGATGATTATAATAATAGGTGGGATGCTGGAGTTGACCATGCCATATTATTATAATAATAGGTGGGATGTTGGAGTTGACCATGCCATATTATTATAATACTAGGTGGGATGCTGGAGTTGCCATTCCAGGATTACAAGATTGTTTATTTCTCCAGTATCTGAGAACCACAATGTTTTTACAAGATCTTGTGATGATTATGCTTTCGGGGGACAATATTTTTATCCTCAAAACATTTAAAACTCAATTTGTGCTCCATCGAGTAAATAAGTTGAAACTGTTTTGTAAATAAATAGTTTTTTTTTGTGCGTATGTAATAACATGTGAACTGGCTGGTCACATATTCCAAAATCATATTCACACAACAAGCTTTACTGTTTAATGGTCAACGTGTGTGTATTCTAGAAGTCGTTGACTTGGAGTTCTTGATGTGTATTGATCCATAGACGAGCATCTGGCGTTGTTTATAGAAACACTGGAAAAGAAAACTTCAAACAAAAAAACCTGTGATATCCTTTTTGCAATTGTACCAAAAGTGGCTTACTATTGAAGGCTGGTAGCTTTTTCTAGTGACTAGGCGCGTACTGTGTGGGGTAGCGCGTGACGTGACGTGTATAAGTGACAGTTGGCAGTGTTGTTCACTGTATAGATGTCATGCTGTGGTATTTTCTATAGGAATCTGTAATAGAGATAATATAGCTGGTGTAAACATCATATATTGTCTTCATCCATATTGGCATCTGTAATATCTTCCACTAGCTGTGATTCACAAATGTTTTTGTCATTGCGACGTTATTACTGTCGACGTCATTACTGTCGACCGAGCAGGCATAGGAAGGGTAAGGTAATGCCCTTGGTTAATTTGTATGGGGTATGATAATGCCCTTGGTTCATTTTGAATCCCAGTTAAGTGACCCTCCTAACCTCTTTGGTTTCAATTCCAGGGGGACATCACCTCTGATTTAGATTAAACTCTTATTGTCTTATCCATTTACCAAAGGGGACTACTTGCAATTTGCCAAGGGATAATAGCCTCACAATTAACTTTTTCAAAGACTAAGCAAAATCAAAATATTTGACTCTCTCTTACTGTATAACCAAGCATTGTAAAAGTTCTCCTTGAATAAATAACTTCTTGTCATTCTAACTATGAGAAGGGAGGCTCAGCATGCAGCTTTATACAGGTGACTAACAACAGGTCCTGACTGTTAGGTTGTGTTCATGGTTTGTGTGAGGGTAAACATGCACTAATCTCCAGCTTGTTCTGCTCAGGAGAAATCAAGGTTGCCCTAAAAATAAACCATTACTGCTCTGAGAAGAAGCTGTTGGGGATGGCTCTTATGGTGATAGTCGCTCATTTACAATTTTTCTAAAAGGGCTTTTTGTTCAGACACCAAATGAAGATGTGGGAAGATCAACCTGCTGGCAGTAATGCTGCTTATGTGCCAAGTGTCACCCCTGTCCTCTGACCCTGTACGAGGGATTTATCAGGAAGCAGTTTTACCTTAAAAAGTGACAGTATCTTTGTAATGACATTAAGGGATATGTTCAGTATTTTACAACTTCATGTCAGATGGTTCCTTGCCCTGAATATAGTCTATATGAGCCTGAAGAAACTGTACTCCATGGTTTGAATTTCTTTAATCAGCCAATATAAACTTCAGCTAACTTCATCCTCTGACAGCTAAAAATCAATGGGAGTGATGGGGGCAAATGTTCAAAAAGGGATGCCAAATCATCTTTAAGTAATGTAAAACCCAATCATTACAGTTTCTCCTGGCTCGTACACTTCTATCAGGGTAAGGATACCATCTAGCATTAAGTTGTTAATTAGTGAACGTGTCCTTTTAAAACAGAGCAGCTGAGAGGAAAAGGTTAGGAAGCAGAGAGCTGGATATGTCCAAATTATCCAGGATCCAGACTGTTAGTCTATAGCTAGAATAGTCAAGGAAGGCAGAAGTAACCCAGAGCATTTGAAGTTGTATGGTAGGTAGACCTGAACAGGAGGAACCCAGAGCACTTGAAGTTGTATGGTAGGTAGACCTGAACAGGAGGAACCCAGAGCATTTGAAGTTGTATGGTAGGTAGACCTGAACAGGAGGAACCCAGAGCACTTGAAGTTGTATGGTAGGTAGACCTGAACAGGAGGAACCCAGAGCATTTGAAGTTGTATGGTAGGTGGACCTGAACAGGAG
>NW_026601138.1:0-73958 GCF_029448725.1 Salvelinus fontinalis
AACTAGAGCTATTTTCGTAACCCATTGCATGTCTTTTAGGTTTTTGTAAAACATGTCAGAAGTTAGAAGATTCATTTATTTCCAAACAACTATCATTTTGACCACTAAAAGAGGTAGACAAAAAATATTTTGGATTAAATCCTTCCTCTACTTCTCTGCTTGTCAAATGCGGAGAACGTTTATTCAGTATGGAACTTACGTTAGAGCAGTTTCTCTAAATGCACTACCACATGTTTTTCAAACTTTCCCAACCTTTAACTGCTGTTTTGACCCCTTTCGCAACATTTTACAGAAAAAAATACTGCTATATTAAAATCTTCCCCTTCTTGTCTGCATTTCAAGTACGAAGTCGGATTTCAAATCGGGGCTACCACTCTGTAACTAGAGCTATTTTCGTAACCCATTGCATGTCTTTTAGGTTTTTGTAAAACATGTCAGAAGTTAGAAGATTCATTTATTTCCAAACAACTATCATTTTGACCACTAAAAGAGTTAGACAAAAAATATTTTGGATTAAATCCTTCCTCTACTTCTCTGCTTGTCAAATGCGGAGAACGTTTATTCAGTGAGGAACTTAAGTTAGAGCATTTTCTCTAAATGCACTACCACATGTTTTTCAAACTTTCCCAAACTTTAACTGCTGTTTTGACCCCTTTCGCAACATTTTACCGAAAAAAATTTCTGCTATATAAAAATCTTCCCCTTCTTGTCTGCTTTTCAAGTACGAAGTCGGATTTCAAATCGGGGCTACCAATATGTAACTAGAGCTATTTTCGTAACCCATTGCATGTCTTTTAGGTTTTTGTAAAACATGTCAGAAGTTAGAAGATTCATTTATTTCCAAACAACTATCATTTTGACCACTAAAAGAGTTAGACAAAAAATATTTTGGATTAAATCCTTCCTCTACTTCTGCTTGTCAAATGCGGAGAACGTTTATTCAGTATGGAACTTACGTTAGAGCAGTTTCTCTAAATGCACTACCACATGTTTTTCAAACTTTCCCAAACTTTAACTGCTGTTTTGACCCCTTTCGCAACATTTTACAGAAAAAAAATTCTGCTATATAAAAATCTTCCCCTTCTTGTCTGCTTTTCAAGTACGAAGTCGGATTTCAAATCGGGGCTACCAATATGTAACTAGAGCTATTTTCGTAACCCATTGCATGTCTTTTAGGTTTTTATAAAACATGTCAGAAGTTAGAAGATTCATTTATTTCCAAACAACTATCATTTTGACCACTAAAAGAGTTAGACAAAAAATATTTTGGATTAAATCCTTCCTCTACTTCTCTGCTTGTCAAATGCGGAGAACGTTTATTCAGTATGGAACTTACGTTAGAGCAGTTTCTCTAAATGCACTACCACATGTTTTTCAAACTTTCCCAAACTTTAACTGCTGTTTTGACCCCTTTCGAAACATTTTACAGAAAAAAATTTCTGCTATATAAAAGTCTTCCCCTTCTTGTCTGCTTTTCAAGTACGAAGTCGGATTTCAAATCGGGGCTAAAAATCTGTAACTAGAGCTATTTTCGTAACCCATTGCATGTCTTTTAGGTTTTTGTAAAACATGTCAGAAGTTAGAAGATTCATTTATTTCCAAACAACTATCATTTTGACCACTAAACCAAAGAGTTTGACAAAAAAATATTTCGGATTAAAACCTTCCTCTACTGCTCTGCTTGTCAAATGCGGAGAACGTTTATTCAGTATGGAACTTACGTTAGAGCAGTTTCTCTAAATGCACTATCACATGTTTTTCAAACTTTCCCAAACTTTAACTGCTGTTTTGACCCCTTTTGCAACATTTTACAGAAAAAAATTCTGCTATATAAAAATCTTCCCCTTCTTGTCTGCTTTTCAAGTACGAATTCGGATTTCAAATCGGGGCTACCAATATGTAACTAGAGCTATTTTCGTAACCCATTGCATGTCTTTTAGGTTTTTGTAAAACATGTCAGAAGTTAGAAGATTCATTTATTTCCAAACAACTATCATTTTGACCACTAAAAGAGGTAGACAAAAAATATTTTGGATTAAATCCTTCCTCTACTTCTCTGCTTGTCAAATGCGGAGAACGTTTATTCAGTATGGAACTTACGTTAGAGCAGTTTCTCTAAATGCACTACCACATGTTTTTCAAACTTTCCCAACCTTTAACTGCTGTTTTGACCCCTTTCGCAACATTTTACAGAAAAAAATACTGCTATATTAAAATCTTCCCCTTCTTGTCTGCATTTCAAGTACGAAGTCGGATTTCAAATCGGGGCTACCACTCTGTAACTAGAGCTATTTTCGTAACCCATTGCATGTCTTTTAGGTTTTTGTAAAACATGTCAGAAGTTAGAAGATTCATTTATTTCCAAACAACTATCATTTTGACCACTAAAAGAGTTAGACAAAAAATATTTTGGATTAAATCCTTCCTCTACTTCTCTGCTTGTCAAATGCGGAGAACGTTTATTCAGTGAGGAACTTAAGTTAGAGCATTTTCTCTAAATGCACTACCACATGTTTTTCAAACTTTCCCAAACTTTAACTGCTGTTTTGACCCCTTTCGCAACATTTTACAGAAAAAAATTTCTGCTATATAAAAATCTTCCCCTTCTTGTCTGCTTTTCAAGTACGAAGTCGGATTTCAAATCGGGGCTACCAATATGTAACTAGAGCTATTTTCGTAACCCATTGCATGTCTTTTAGGTTTTTGTAAAACATGTCAGAAGTTAGAAGATTCATTTATTTCCAAACAACTATCATTTTGACCACTAAAAGAGTTAGACAAAAAATATTTTGGATTAAATCCTTCCTCTACTTCTGCTTGTCAAATGCGGAGAACGTTTATTCAGTATGGAACTTACGTTAGAGCAGTTTCTCTAAATGCACTACCACATGTTTTTCAAACTTTCCCAAACTTTAACTGCTGTTTTGACCCCTTTCGCAACATTTTACAGAAAAAAAATTCTGCTATATAAAAATCTTCCCCTTCTTGTCTGCTTTTCAAGTACGAAGTCGGATTTCAAATCGGGGCTACCAATATGTAACTAGAGCTATTTTCGTAACCCATTGCATGTCTTTTAGGTTTTTATAAAACATGTCAGAAGTTAGAAGATTCATTTATTTCCAAACAACTATCATTTTGACCACTAAAAGAGTTAGACAAAAAATATTTTGGATTAAATCCTTCCTCTACTTCTCTGCTTGTCAAATGCGGAGAACGTTTATTCAGTATGGAACTTACGTTAGAGCAGTTTCTCTAAATGCACTACCACATGTTTTTCAAACTTTCCCAAACTTTAACTGCTGTTTTGACCCCTTTCGAAACATTTTACAGAAAAAAATTTCTGCTATATAAAAGTCTTCCCCTTCTTGTCTGCTTTTCAAGTACGAAGTCGGATTTCAAATCGGGGCTAAAAATCTGTAACTAGAGCTATTTTCGTAACCCATTGCATGTCTTTTAGGTTTTTGTAAAACATGTCAGAAGTTAGAAGATTCATTTATTTCCAAACAACTATCATTTTGACCACTAAACCAAAGAGTTTGACAAAAAAATATTTCGGATTAAAACCTTCCTCTACTGCTCTGCTTGTCAAATGCGGAGAACGTTTATTCAGTATGGAACTTACGTTAGAGCAGTTTCTCTAAATGCACTATCACATGTTTTTCAAACTTTCCCAAACTTTAACTGCTGTTTTGACCCCTTTTGCAACATTTTACAGAAAAAAATTCTGCTATATAAAAATCTTCCCCTTCTTGTCTGCTTTTCAAGTACGAATTCGGATTTCAAATCGGGGCTACCAATATGTAACTAGAGCTATTTTCGTAACCCATTGCATGTCTTTTAGGTTTTTGTAAAACATGTCAGAAGTTAGAAGATTCATTTATTTCCAAACAACTATCATTTTGACCACTAAAAGAGGTAGACAAAAAATATTTTGGATTAAATCCTTCCTCTACTTCTCTGCTTGTCAAATGCGGAGAACGTTTATTCAGTATGGAACTTACGTTAGAGCAGTTTCTCTAAATGCACTACCACATGTTTTTCAAACTTTCCCAAACTTTAACTGCTGTTTTGACCCCTTTCGCAACATTTTACAGAAAAAAAATTCTGCTATATAAAAATCTTCCCCTTCTTGTCTGCATTTCAGGTACTAAGTCGGATTTCAAATCGGCGCTACCAATCTGTAACTAGAGCTATTTTCGTAACCCATTGCATGTCTTTTAGGTTTTTGTAAAACATGTCAGAAGTTAGAAGATTCATTTGTTTCCAAACAACTATCATTTTGACCACTAAACCAAAGAGTTTGACAAAAAGTATTTTGGATTAAAACCTTCCTCTACTTCTCTGCTTGTCAAATGCGGAGAACGTTTATTCAGTATGGAACTTACGTTAGAGCAGTTTCTCTAAATGCACTACCACATGTTTTTCAAACTTTCCCAACCTTTAACTGCTGTTTTGACCCCTTTCGCAACATTTTACCGAAAAAAATTTCTGCTATATAAAAATCTTCCCCTTCTTGTCTGCATTTCAAGTACGAAGTCGGATTTCAAATCGGGGCTACCAATCTGTAACTAGAGCTATTTTCGTAACCCATTGCATGTCTTTTAGGTTTTTGTAAAACATGTCAGAAGTTAGAAGATTCATTTGTTTCCAAACAACTATCATTTTGACCACTAAACCAAAGAGTTTGACAAAAAATATTTTGGATTAAAACCTTCCTCTACTTCTCTGCTTGTCAAATGCGGAGAACGTTTATTCAGTATGGAACTGACGTTAGAGCAGTTTCTCTAAATGCACTACCACATGTTTTTCAAACTTTCCCAAACTTTAACTGCTGTTTTGACCCCTTTCGCAACATTTTACAGAAAAAAAATTCTGCTATATAAAAATCTTCCCCTTCTTGTCTGCTTTTCAAGTACGAAGTCGGATTTCAAATCGGGGCTACCAATATGTAACTCTAGCTATTTTCGTAACCCATTGCATGTCTTTTAGGTTTTTGTAAAACATGTCAGAAGTTAGAAGATTCATTTATTTCCAAACAACTATCATTTTGACCACTAAAAGAGTTAGACAAAAATATTTTGGATTAAATCCTTCCCCTACTTCTCTGCTTGTCAAATGCGGAGAACGTTTATTCAGTGAGGAACTTAAGTTAGAGCATTTTCTCTAAATGCACTACCACATGTTTTTCAAACTTTCCCAAACTTTAACTGCTGTTTTGACCCCTTTTGCAACATTTTACAGAAAAAAATTTCTGCTATATAAAAATCTTCCCCTTCTTGTCTGCTTTTCAAGTACGAAGTCGGATTTCAAATCGGGGCTACCAATCTGTAACTAGAGCTATTTTCGTAACCCATTGCATGTCTTTTAGGTTTTTGTAAAACATGTCAGAAGTTAGAAGATTCATTTATTTCCAAACAACTATCATTTTGACCACTAAAAGAGTTAGACAAAAATATTTTGGATTAAATCCTTCCCCTACTTCTCTGCTTGTCAAATGCGGAGAACGTTTATTCAGTGAGGAACTTAAGTTAGAGCATTTTCTCTAAATGCACTACCACATGTTTTTCAAACTTTCCCAAACTTTAACTGCTGTTTTGACCCCTTTTGCAACATTTTACAGAAAAAAAATTCTGCTATATAAAAATCTTCCCCTTCTTGTCTGCTTTTCAAGTACGAAGTCGGATTTCAAATCGGGGCTACCAATCTGTAACTAGAGCTATTTTCGTAACCCATTGCATGTCTTTTAGGTTTTTGTAAAACATGTCAGAAGTTAGAAGATTCATTTGTTTCCAAACAACTATCATTTTGACCACTAAACCAAAGAGTTTGACAAAAAATATTTTGGATTAAAACCTTCCTCTACTTCTCTGCTTGTCAAATGCGGAGAACGTTTATTCAGTATGGAACTTACGTTAGAGCAGTTTCTCTAAATGCACTACCACATGTTTTTCAAACTTTCCCAAACTTTAACTGCTGTTTTGACCCCTTTCGCAACATTTTACAGAAAAAAAATTCTGCTATATAAAAATCTTCCCTTCTTGTCTGCTTTTCAAGTACGAAGTCGGATTTCAAATCGGGGCTACCAATATGTAACTCTAGCTATTTTCGTAACCCATTGCATGTCTTTTAGGTTTTTGTAAAACATGTCAGAAGTTAGAAGATTCATTTATTTCCAAACAACTATCATTTTGACCACTAAAAGAGTTAGACAAAAATATTTTGGATTAAATCCTTCCCCTACTTCTCTGCTTGTCAAATGCGGAGAACGTTTATTCAGTGAGGAACTTAAGTTAGAGCATTTTCTCTAAATGCACTACCACATGTTTTTCAAACTTTCCCAAACTTTAACTGCTGTTTTGACCCCTTTTGCAACATTTTACAGAAAAAAATTTCTGCTATATAAAAATCTTCCCCTTCTTGTCTGCTTTTCAAGTACGAAGTCGGATTTCAAATCGGGGCTACCAATCTGTAACTAGAGCTATTTTCGTAACCCATTGCATGTCTTTTAGGTTTTTGTAAAACATGTCAGAAGTTAGAAGATTCATTTATTTCCAAACAACTATCATTTTGACCACTAAAAGAGTTAGACAAAAAATATTTTGGATTAAATCCTTCCCCTACTTCTCTGCTTGTCAAATGCGGAGAACGTTTATTCAGTGAGGAACTTAAGTTAGAGCATTTTCTCTAAATGCACTACCACATGTTTTTCAAACTTTCCCAAACTTTAACTGCTGTTTTGACCCCTTTTGCAACATTTTACAGAAAAAAATTTCTGCTATATAAAAATCTTCCCCTTCTTGTCTGCTTTTCAAGTACGAAGTCGGATTTCAAATCGGGGCTACCAATCTGTAACTAGAGCTATTTTCGTAACCCATTGCATGTCTTTTAGGTTTTTGTAAAACATGTCAGAAGTTAGAAGATTCATTTATTTCCAAACAACTATCATTTTGACCACTAAAAGAGTTAGACAAAAATATTTTGGATTAAATCCTTCCCCTACTTCTCTGCTTGTCAAATGCGGAGAACGTTTATTCAGTGAGGAACTTAAGTTAGAGCATTTTCTCTAAATGCACTACCACATGTTTTTCAAACTTTCCCAAACTTTAACTGCTGTTTTGACCCCTTTTGCAACATTTTACAGAAAAAAAATTCTGCTATATAAAAATCTTCCCCTTCTTGTCTGCTTTTCAAGTACGAAGTCGGATTTCAAATCGGGGCTACCAATCTGTAACTAGAGCTATTTTCGTAACCCATTGCATGTCTTTTAGGTTTTTGTAAAACATGTCAGAAGTTAGAAGATTCATTTGTTTCCAAACAACTATCATTTTGACCACTAAACCAAAGAGTTTGACAAAAAATATTTTGGATTAAAACCTTCCTCTACTTCTCTGCTTGTCAAATGCGGAGAACGTTTATTCAGTATGGAACTTACGTTAGAGCAGTTTCTCTAAATGCACTACCACATGTTTTTCAAACTTTCCCAAACTTTAACTGCTGTTTTGACCCCTTTCGCAACATTTTACAGAAAAAAAATTCTGCTATATAAAAATCTTCCCCTTCTTGTCTGCTTTTCAAGTACGAAGTCGGATTTCAAATCGGGGCTACCAATATGTAACTCTAGCTATTTTCGTAACCCATTGCATGTCTTTTAGGTTTTTGTAAAACATGTCAGAAGTTAGAAGATTCATTTATTTCCAAACAACTATCATTTTGACCACTAAAAGAGTTAGACAAAAATATTTTGGATTAAATCCTTCCCATACTTCTCTGCTTGTCAAATGCGGAGAACGTTTATTCAGTGAGGAACTTAAGTTAGAGCATTTTCTCTAAATGCACTACCACATGTTTTTCAAACTTTCCCAAACTTTAACTGCTGTTTTGACCCCTTTCGCAACATTTTACAGAAAAAAATTTCTGCTATATAAAAATCTTCCCCTTCTTGTCTGCTTTTCAAGTACGAAGTCGGATTTCAAATCGGGGCTACCAATCTGTAACTAGAGCTATTTTCGTAACCCATTGCATGTCTTTTAGGTTTTTGTAAAACATGTCAGAAGTTAGAAGATTCATTTATTTCCAAACAACTATCATTTTGACCACTAAAAGAGTTAGACAAAAATATTTTGGATTAAATCCTTCCCCTACTTCTCTGCTTGTCAAATGCGGAGAACGTTTATTCAGTGAGGAACTTAAGTTAGAGCATTTTCTCTAAATGCACTACCACATGTTTTTCAAACTTTCCCAAACTTTAACTGCTGTTTTGACCCCTTTTGCAACATTTTACAGAAAAAAAATTCTGCTATATAAAAATCTTCCCCTTCTTGTCTGCTTTTCAAGTACGAAGTCGGATTTCAAATCGGGGCTACCAATCTGTAACTAGAGCTATTTTCGTAACCCATTGCATGTCTTTTAGGTTTTTGTAAAACATGTCAGAAGTTAGAAGATTCATTTATTTCCAAACAACTATCATTTTGACCACTAAAAGAGTTAGACAAAAAATATTTTGGATTAAATCCTTCCTCTACTTCTCTGCTTGTCAAATGCGGAGAACGTTTATTCAGTATGGAACTTACGTTAGAGCAGTTTCTCTAAATGCACTACCACATGTTTTTCAAACTTTCCCAAACTTTAACTGCTGTTTTGACCCCTTTCGCAACATTTTACAGAAAAAAATTTCTGCTATATAAAAATCTTCCCCTTCTTGTCTGCATTTCAAGTACGAAGTCGGATTTCAAATCGGGGCTACCAATCTGTAACTAGAGCTATTTTCGTAACCCATTGCATGTCTTTTAGGTTTTTGTAAAACATGTCAGAAGTTAGAAGATTCATTTGTTTCCAAACAACTATCATTTTGACCACTAAACCAAAGAGTTTGACAAAAAATATTTTGGATTAAAACCTTCCTCTACTTCTCTGCTTGTCAAATGCGGAGAACGTTTATTCAGTATGGAACGTACGTTAGAGCAGTTTCTCTAAATGCACTACCACATGTTTTTCAAACTTTCCCAAACTTTAACTGCTGTTTTGACCCCTTTCGCAACATTTTACAGAAACAAATTTCTGCTATATAAAAATCTTCCCCTTCTTGTCTGCTTTTCAAGTACGAAGTCGGATTTCAAATCGGGGCTACCAATCTGTATTTAGAGCTATTTTCGTAACCCACTGCATGTCTTTTAGGTTTTTAAAAAACATGTCAGAAGTTAGAAGATTCATTTATTTCCAAACAACTATCATTTTGACCACTAAAAGAGTTAGACAAAAAATATTTTGGATTAAATCCTTCCTCTACTTCTCTGCTTGTCAAATGCGGAGAACGTTTATTCAGTATGGAACGTACTTTAGAGCAGTTTCTCTAAATGCACTACCACATGTTTTTCAAACTTTCCCAAACTTTAACTGCTGTTTTGACCCCTTTCGCAACATTTTACAGAAACAAATTTCTGCTATATAAAAATCTTCCCCTTCTTGTCTGCTTTTCAAGTACGAAGTCGGATTTCAAATCGGGGCTACCAATCTGTAACTAGAGCTATTTTCGTAACCCACTGCATGTCTTTTAGGTTTTTATAAAACATGTCAGAAGTTAGAAGATTCATTTATTTCCAAACAACTATCATTTTGACCACTAAAAGAGTTAGACAAAAAATATTTTGGATTAAATCCTTCCTCCACTTCTCTGCTTGTCAAATGCGGAGAACGTTTATTCAGTGAGGAACTTAAGTTAGAGCATTTTCTCTAAATGCACTACCACATGTTTTTCAAACTTTCCCAAACTTTAACTGCTGTTTTGACCCCTTTTGCAACATTTTACAGAAAAAAATTTCTGCTATATAAAAATCTTCCCCTTCTTGTCTGCTTTTCAAGTACGAAGTCGGATTTCAAATCGGGGCTACCAATCTGTAACTAGAGCTATTTTCGTAACCCATTGCATGTCTTTTAGGTTTTTGTAAAACATGTCAGAAGTTAGAAGATTCATTTATTTCCAAACAACTATCATTTTGACCACTAAAAGAGTTAGACAAAAATATTTTGGATTAAATCCTTCCCCTACTTCTCTGCTTGTCAAATGCGGAGAACGTTTATTCAGTGAGGAACTTAAGTTAGAGCATTTTCTCTAAATGCACTACCACATGTTTTTCAAACTTTCCCAAACTTTAACTGCTGTTTTGACCCCTTTTGCAACATTTTACAGAAAAAAAATTCTGCTATATAAAAATCTTCCCCTTCTTGTCTGCTTTTCAAGTACGAAGTCGGATTTCAAATCGGGGCTACCAATCTGTAACTAGAGCTATTTTCGTAACCCATTGCATGTCTTTTAGGTTTTTGTAAAACATGTCAGAAGTTAGAAGATTCATTTATTTCCAAACAACTATCATTTTGACCACTAAAAGAGTTAGACAAAAATATTTTGGATTAAATCCTTCCCATACTTCTCTGCTTGTCAAATGCGGAGAACGTTTATTCAGTGAGGAACTTAAGTTAGAGCATTTTCTCTAAATGCACTACCACATGTTTTTCAAACTTTCCCAAACTTTAACTGCTGTTTTGACCCCTTTCGCAACATTTTACAGAAAAAAATTTCTGCTATATAAAAATCTTCCCCTTCTTGTCTGCTTTTCAAGTACGAAGTCGGATTTCAAATCGGGGCTACCAATCTGTAACTAGAGCTATTTTCGTAACCCATTGCATGTCTTTTAGGTTTTTGTAAAACATGTCAGAAGTTAGAAGATTCATTTATTTCCAAACAACTATCATTTTGACCACTAAAAGAGTTAGACAAAAATATTTTGGATTAAATCCTTCCCCTACTTCTCTGCTTGTCAAATGCGGAGAACGTTTATTCAGTGAGGAACTTAAGTTAGAGCATTTTCTCTAAATGCACTACCACATGTTTTTCAAACTTTCCCAAACTTTAACTGCTGTTTTGACCCCTTTTGCAACATTTTACAGAAAAAAAATTCTGCTATATAAAAATCTTCCCCTTCTTGTCTGCTTTTCAAGTACGAAGTCGGATTTCAAATCGGGGCTACCAATCTGTAACTAGAGCTATTTTCGTAACCCATTGCATGTCTTTTAGGTTTTTGTAAAACATGTCAGAAGTTAGAAGATTCATTTATTTCCAAACAACTATCATTTTGACCACTAAAAGAGTTAGACAAAAAATATTTTGGATTAAATCCTTCCTCTACTTCTCTGCTTGTCAAATGCGGAGAACGTTTATTCAGTATGGAACTTACGTTAGAGCAGTTTCTCTAAATGCACTACCACATGTTTTTCAAACTTTCCCAAACTTTAACTGCTGTTTTGACCCCTTTCGCAACATTTTACAGAAAAAAATTTCTGCTATATAAAAATCTTCCCCTTCTTGTCTGCATTTCAAGTACGAAGTCGGATTTCAAATCGGGGCTACCAATCTGTAACTAGAGCTATTTTCGTAACCCATTGCATGTCTTTTAGGTTTTTGTAAAACATGTCAGAAGTTAGAAGATTCATTTGTTTCCAAACAACTATCATTTTGACCACTAAACCAAAGAGTTTGACAAAAAATATTTTGGATTAAAACCTTCCTCTACTTCTCTGCTTGTCAAATGCGGAGAACGTTTATTCAGTATGGAACGTACGTTAGAGCAGTTTCTCTAAATGCACTACCACATGTTTTTCAAACTTTCCCAAACTTTAACTGCTGTTTTGACCCCTTTCGCAACATTTTACAGAAACAAATTTCTGCTATATAAAAATCTTCCCCTTCTTGTCTGCTTTTCAAGTACGAAGTCGGATTTCAAATCGGGGCTACCAATCTGTATTTAGAGCTATTTTCGTAACCCACTGCATGTCTTTTAGGTTTTTAAAAAACATGTCAGAAGTTAGAAGATTCATTTATTTCCAAACAACTATCATTTTGACCACTAAAAGAGTTAGACAAAAAATATTTTGGATTAAATCCTTCCTCTACTTCTCTGCTTGTCAAATGCGGAGAACGTTTATTCAGTATGGAACGTACTTTAGAGCAGTTTCTCTAAATGCACTACCACATGTTTTTCAAACTTTCCCAAACTTTAACTGCTGTTTTGACCCCTTTCGCAACATTTTACAGAAACAAATTTCTGCTATATAAAAATCTTCCCCTTCTTGTCTGCTTTTCAAGTACGAAGTCGGATTTCAAATCGGGGCTACCAATCTGTAACTAGAGCTATTTTCGTAACCCACTGCATGTCTTTTAGGTTTTTATAAAACATGTCAGAAGTTAGAAGATTCATTTATTTCCAAACAACTATCATTTTGACCACTAAAAGAGTTAGACAAAAAATATTTTGGATTAAATCCTTCCTCCACTTCTCTGCTTGTCAAATGCGGAGAACGTTTATTCAGTGAGGAACTTAAGTTAGAGCATTTTCTCTAAATGCACTACCACATGTTTTTCAAACTTTCCCAAACTTTAACTGCTGTTTTGACCCCTTTTGCAACATTTTACAGAAAAAAAATTCTGCTATATAAAAATCTTCCCCTTCTTGTCTGCTTTTCAAGTACGAAGTCGGATTTCAAATCGGGGCTACCAATCTGTAACTAGAGCTATTTTCGTAACCCATTGCATGTCTTTTAGGTTTTTGTAAAACATGTCAGAAGTTAGAAGATTCATTTATTTCCAAACAACTATCATTTTGACCACTAAAAGAGTTAGACAAAAATATTTTGGATTAAATCCTTCCCCTACTTCTCTGCTTGTCAAATGCGGAGAACGTTTATTCAGTGAGGAACTTAAGTTAGAGCATTTTCTCTAAATGCACTACCACATGTTTTTCAAACTTTCCCAAACTTTAACTGCTGTTTTGACCCCTTTTGCAACATTTTACAGAAAAAAAATTCTGCTATATAAAAATCTTCCCCTTCTTGTCTGCTTTTCAAGTACGAAGTCGGATTTCAAATCGGGGCTACCAATCTGTAACTAGAGCTATTTTCGTAACCCATTGCATGTCTTTTAGGTTTTTGTAAAACATGTCAGAAGTTAGAAGATTCATTTGTTTCCAAACAACTATCATTTTGACCACTAAACCAAAGAGTTTGACAAAAAATATTTTGGATTAAAACCTTCCTCTACTTCTCTGCTTGTCAAATGCGGAGAACGTTTATTCAGTATGGAACTTACGTTAGAGCAGTTTCTCTAAATGCACTACCACATGTTTTTCAAACTTTCCCAAACTTTAACTGCTGTTTTGACCCCTTTCGCAACATTTTACAGAAAAAAAATTCTGCTATATAAAAATCTTCCCCTTCTTGTCTGCTTTTCAAGTACGAAGTCGGATTTCAAATCGGGGCTACCAATATGTAACTCTAGCTATTTTCGTAACCCATTGCATGTCTTTTAGGTTTTTGTAAAACATGTCAGAAGTTAGAAGATTCATTTATTTCCAAACAACTATCATTTTGACCACTAAAAGAGTTAGACAAAAATATTTTGGATTAAATCCTTCCCCTACTTCTCTGCTTGTCAAATGCGGAGAACGTTTATTCAGTGAGGAACTTAAGTTAGAGCATTTTCTCTAAATGCACTACCACATGTTTTTCAAACTTTCCCAAACTTTAACTGCTGTTTTGACCCCTTTTGCAACATTTTACAGAAAAAAAATTCTGCTATATAAAAATCTTCCCCTTCTTGTCTGCTTTTCAAGTACGAAGTCGGATTTCAAATCGGGGCTACCAATCTGTAACTAGAGCTATTTTCGTAACCCATTGCATGTCTTTTAGGTTTTTGTAAAACATGTCAGAAGTTAGAAGATTCATTTATTTCCAAACAACTATCATTTTGACCACTAAAAGAGTTAGACAAAAAATATTTTGGATTAAATCCTTCCTCTACTTCTCTGCTTGTCAAATGCGGAGAACGTTTATTCAGTATGGAACTTACGTTAGAGCAGTTTCTCTAAATGCACTACCACATGTTTTTCAAACTTTCCCAAACTTTAACTGCTGTTTTGACCCGTTTCGCAACATTTTACAGAAAAAAATTTCTGCTATATAAAAATCTTCCCCTTCTTGTCTGCATTTCAAGTACGAAGTCGGATTTCAAATCGGGGCTACCAATCTGTAACTAGAGCTATTTTCGTAACCCATTGCATGTCTTTTAGGTTTTTGTAAAACATGTCAGAAGTTAGAAGATTCATTTGTTTCCAAACAACTATCATTTTGACCACTAAACCAAAGAGTTTGACAAAAAATATTTTGGATTAAAACCTTCCTCTACTTCTCTGCTTGTCAAATGCGGAGAACGTTTATTCAGTATGGAACGTACGTTAGAGCAGTTTCTCTAAATGCACTACCACATGTTTTTCAAACTTTCCCAAACTTTAACTGCTGTTTTGACCCCTTTCGCAACATTTTACAGAAACAAATTTCTGCTATATAAAAATCTTCCCCTTCTTGTCTGCTTTTCAAGTACGAAGTCGGATTTCAAATCGGGGCTACCAATCTGTATTTAGAGCTATTTTCGTAACCCACTGCATGTCTTTTAGGTTTTTAAAAAACATGTCAGAAGTTAGAAGATTCATTTATTTCCAAACAACTATCATTTTGACCACTAAAAGAGTTAGACAAAAAATATTTTGGATTAAATCCTTCCTCTACTTCTCTGCTTGTCAAATGCGGAGAACGTTTATTCAGTATGGAACGTACTTTAGAGCAGTTTCTCTAAATGCACTACCACATGTTTTTCAAACTTTCCCAAACTTTAACTGCTGTTTTGACCCCTTTCGCAACATTTTACAGAAACAAATTTCTGCTATATAAAAATCTTCCCCTTCTTGTCTGCTTTTCAAGTACGAAGTCGGATTTCAAATCGGGGCTACCAATCTGTAACTAGAGCTATTTTCGTAACCCACTGCATGTCTTTTAGGTTTTTATAAAACATGTCAGAAGTTAGAAGATTCATTTATTTCCAAACAACTATCATTTTGACCACTAAAAGAGTTAGACAAAAAATATTTTGGATTAAATCCTTCCTCCACTTCTCTGCTTGTCAAATGCGGAGAACGTTTATTCAGTGAGGAACTTAAGTTAGAGCATTTTCTCTAAATGCACTACCACATGTTTTTCAAACTTTCCCAAACTTTAACTGCTGTTTTGACCCCTTTTGCAACATTTTACAGAAAAAAATTTCTGCTATATAAAAATCTTCCCCTTCTTGTCTGCTTTTCAAGTACGAAGTCGGATTTCAAATCGGGGCTACCAATCTGTAACTAGAGCTATTTTCGTAACCCATTGCATGTCTTTTAGGTTTTTGTAAAACATGTCAGAAGTTAGAAGATTCATTTATTTCCAAACAACTATCATTTTGACCACTAAAAGAGTTAGACAAAAATATTTTGGATTAAATCCTTCCCCTACTTCTCTGCTTGTCAAATGCGGAGAACGTTTATTCAGTGAGGAACTTAAGTTAGAGCATTTTCTCTAAATGCACTACCACATGTTTTTCAAACTTTCCCAAACTTTAACTGCTGTTTTGACCCCTTTTGCAACATTTTACAGAAAAAAAATTCTGCTATATAAAAATCTTCCCCTTCTTGTCTGCTTTTCAAGTACGAAGTCGGATTTCAAATCGGGGCTACCAATCTGTAACTAGAGCTATTTTCGTAACCCATTGCATGTCTTTTAGGTTTTTGTAAAACATGTCAGAAGTTAGAAGATTCATTTGTTTCCAAACAACTATCATTTTGACCACTAAACCAAAGAGTTTGACAAAAAATATTTTGGATTAAAACCTTCCTCTACTTCTCTGCTTGTCAAATGCGGAGAACGTTTATTCAGTATGGAACTTACGTTAGAGCAGTTTCTCTAAATGCACTACCACATGTTTTTCAAACTTTCCCAAACTTTAACTGCTGTTTTGACCCCTTTCGCAACATTTTACAGAAAAAAAATTCTGCTATATAAAAATCTTCCCCTTCTTGTCTGCTTTTCAAGTACGAAGTCGGATTTCAAATCGGGGCTACCAATATGTAACTCTAGCTATTTTCGTAACCCATTGCATGTCTTTTAGGTTTTTGTAAAACATGTCAGAAGTTAGAAGATTCATTTATTTCCAAACAACTATCATTTTGACCACTAAAAGAGTTAGACAAAAAATATTTTGGATTAAATCCTTCCTCTACTTCTCTGCTTGTCAAATGCGGAGAACGTTTATTCAGTATGGAACTTACGTTAGAGCAGTTTCTCTAAATGCACTACCACATGTTTTTCAAACTTTCCCAAACTTTAACTGCTGTTTTGACCCCTTTCGCAACATTTTACAGAAAAAAATTTCTGCTATATAAAAATCTTCCCCTTCTTGTCTGCATTTCAAGTACGAAGTCGGATTTCAAATCGGGGCTACCAATCTGTAACTAGAGCTATTTTCGTAACCCATTGCATGTCTTTTAGGTTTTTGTAAAACATGTCAGAAGTTAGAAGATTCATTTGTTTCCAAACAACTATCATTTTGACCACTAAACCAAAGAGTTTGACAAAAAATATTTTGGATTAAAACCTTCCTCTACTTCTCTGCTTGTCAAATGCGGAGAACGTTTATTCAGTATGGAACGTACGTTAGAGCAGTTTCTCTAAATGCACTACCACATGTTTTTCAAACTTTCCCAAACTTTAACTGCTGTTTTGACCCCTTTCGCAACATTTTACAGAAACAAATTTCTGCTATATAAAAATCTTCCCCTTCTTGTCTGCTTTTCAAGTACGAAGTCGGATTTCAAATCGGGGCTACCAATCTGTATTTAGAGCTATTTTCGTAACCCACTGCATGTCTTTTAGGTTTTTAAAAAACATGTCAGAAGTTAGAAGATTCATTTATTTCCAAACAACTATCATTTTGACCACTAAAAGAGTTAGACAAAAAATATTTTGGATTAAATCCTTCCTCTACTTCTCTGCTTGTCAAATGCGGAGAACGTTTATTCAGTATGGAACGTACTTTAGAGCAGTTTCTCTAAATGCACTACCACATGTTTTTCAAACTTTCCCAAACTTTAACTGCTGTTTTGACCCCTTTCGCAACATTTTACAGAAACAAATTTCTGCTATATAAAAATCTTCCCCTTCTTATCTGCTTTTCAAGTACGAAGTCGGATTTCAAATCGGGGCTACCAATCTGTAACTAGAGCTATTTTCGTAACCCACTGCATGTCTTTTAGGTTTTTATAAAACATGTCAGAAGTTAGAAGATTCATTTATTTCCAAACAACTATCATTTTGACCACTAAAAGAGTTAGACAAAAAATATTTTGGATTAAATCCTTCCTCTACTTCTCTGCTTGTCAAATGCGGAGAACGTTTATTCAGTGAGGAACTTAAGTTAGAGCATTTTCTCTAAATGCACTACCACATGTTTTTCAAACTTTCCCAAACTTTAACTGCTGTTTTGACCCCTTTCGCAACATTTTACAGAAAAAAATTTCTGCTATATAAAAATCTTCCCCTTCTTGTCTGCTTTTCAAGTACGAAGTCGGATTTCAAATCGGGGCTACCAATATGTAACTAGAGCTATTTTCGTAACCCATTGCATGTCTTTTAGGTTTTTGTAAAACATGTCAGAAGTTAGAAGATTCATTTATTTCCAAACAACTATCATTTTGACCACTAAAAGAGTTAGACAAAAATATTTTGGATTAAATCCTTCCCCTACTTCTCTGCTTGTCAAATGCGGAGAACGTTTATTCAGTGAGGAACTTAAGTTAGAGCATTTTCTCTAAATGCACTACCACATGTTTTTCAAACTTTCCCAAACTTTAACTGCTGTTTTGACCCCTTTTGCAACATTTTACAGAAAAAAAATTCTGCTATATAAAAATCTTCCCCTTCTTGTCTGCTTTTCAAGTACGAAGTCGGATTTCAAATCGGGGCTACCAATCTGTAACTAGAGCTATTTTCGTAACCCATTGCATGTCTTTTAGGTTTTTGTAAAACATGTCAGAAGTTAGAAGATTCATTTATTTCCAAACAACTATCATTTTGACCACTAAAAGAGTTAGACAAAAAATATTTTGGATTAAATCCTTCCTCTACTTCTCTGCTTGTCAAATGCGGAGAACGTTTATTCAGTATGGAACTTACGTTAGAGCAGTTTCTCTAAATGCACTACCACATGTTTTTCAAACTTTCCCAAACTTTAACTGCTGTTTTGACCCCTTTCGCAACATTTTACAGAAAAAAAATTCTGCTATATAAAAATCTTCCCCTTCTTGTCTGGTTTTCAAGTACGAAGTCGGATTTCAAATCGGGGCTACCAATATGTAACTAGAGCTATTTTCGTAACCCATTGCATGTCTTTTAGGTTTTTGTAAAACATGTCAGAAGTTAGAAGATTCATTTGTTTCCAAACAACTATCATTTTGACCACTAAACCAAAGAGTTTGACAAAAAATATTTTGGATTAAAACCTTCCTCTACTTCTCTGCTTGTCAAATGCGGAGAACGTTTATTCAGTATGGAACGTACGTTAGAGCAGTTTCTCTAAATGCACTACCACATGTTTTTCAAACTTTCCCAAACTTTAACTGCTGTTTTGACCCCTTTCGCAACATTTTACAGAAACAAATTTCTGCTATATAAAAATCTTCCCCTTCTTGTCTGCTTTTCAAGTACGAAGTCGGATTTCAAATCGGGGCTACCAATCTGTAACTAGAGCTATTTTCGTAACCCACTGCATGTCTTTTAGGTTTTTATAAAACATGTCAGAAGTTAGAAGATTCATTTATTTCCAAACAACTATCATTTTGACCACTAAAAGAGTTAGACAAAAAATATTTTGGATTAAATCCTTCCTCTACTTCTCTGCTTGTCAAATGCGGAGAACGTTTATTCAGTGAGGAACTTAAGTTAGAGCATTTTCTCTAAATGCACTACCACATGTTTTTCAAACTTTCCCAAACTTTAACTGCTGTTTTGACCCCTTTCGCAACATTTTACAGAAAAAAATTTCTGCTATATAAAAATCTTCCCCTTCTTGTCTGCTTTTCAAGTACGAAGTCGGATATCAAATCGGGGCTACCAATATGTAACTAGAGCTATTTTCGTAACCCATTGCATGTCTTTTAGGTTTTTGTAAAACATGTCAGAAGTTAGAAGATTCATTTATTTCCAAACAACTATCATTTTGACCACTAAAAGAGTTAGACAAAAAATATTTTGGATTAAATCCTTCCTCTACTTCTCTGCTTGTCAAATGCGGAGAACGTTTATTCAGTATGGAACTTACGTTAGAGCAGTTTCTCTAAATGCACTACCACATGTTTTTCAAACTTTCCCAAACTTTAACTGCTGTTTTGACCCCTTTCGCAACATTTTACAGAAAAAAAATTCTGCTATATAAAAATCTTCCCCTTCTTGTCTGGTTTTCAAGTACGAAGTCGGATTTCAAATCGGGGCTACCAATATGTAACTAGAGCTATTTTCGTAACCCATTGCATGTCTTTTAGGTTTTTGTAAAACATGTCAGAAGTTAGAAGATTCATTTGTTTCCAAACAACTATCATTTTGACCACTAAACCAAAGAGTTTGACAAAAAATATTTTGGATTAAAACCTTCCTCTACTTCTCTGCTTGTCAAATGCGGAGAACGTTTATTCAGTATGGAACGTACGTTAGAGCAGTTTCTCTAAATGCACTACCACATGTTTTTCAAACTTTCCCAAACTTTAACTGCTGTTTTGACCCCTTTCGCAACATTTTACAGAAACAAATTTCTGCTATATAAAAATCTTCCCCTTCTTGTCTGCTTTTCAAGTACGAAGTCGGATTTCAAATCGGGGCTACCAATCTGTAACTAGAGCTATTTTCGTAACCCACTGCATGTCTTTTAGGTTTTTATAAAACATGTCAGAAGTTAGAAGATTCATTTATTTCCAAACAACTATCATTTTGACCACTAAAAGAGTTAGACAAAAAATATTTTGGATTAAATCCTTCCTCTACTTCTCTGCTTGTCAAATGCGGAGAACGTTTATTCAGTGAGGAACTTAAGTTAGAGCATTTTCTCTAAATGCACTACCACATGTTTTTCAAACTTTCCCAAACTTTAACTGCTGTTTTGACCCCTTTCGCAACATTTTACAGAAAAAAATTTCTGCTATATAAAAATCTTCCCCTTCTTGTCTGCTTTTCAAGTACGAAGTCGGATATCAAATCGGGGCTACCAATATGTAACTAGAGCTATTTTCGTAACCCATTGCATGTCTTTTAGGTTTTTGTAAAACATGTCAGAAGTTAGAAGATTCATTTATTTCCAAACAACTATCATTTTGACCACTAAAAGAGTTAGACAAAAATATTTTGGATTAAATCCTTCCCCTACTTCTCTGCTTGTCAAATGCGGAGAACGTTTATTCAGTGAGGAACTTAAGTTAGAGCATTTTCTCTAAATGCACTACCACATGTTTTTCAAACTTTCCCAAACTTTAACTGCTGTTTTGACCCCTTTTGCAACATTTTACAGAAAAAAAATTCTGCTATATAAAAATCTTCCCCTTCTTGTCTGCTTTTCAAGTACGAAGTCGGATTTCAAATCGGGGCTACCAATCTGTAACTAGAGCTATTTTCGTAACCCATTGCATGTCTTTTAGGTTTTTGTAAAACATGTCAGAAGTTAGAAGATTCATTTATTTCCAAACAACTATCATTTTGACCACTAAAAGAGTTAGACCAAAAATATTTTGGATTAAATCCTTCCTCTACTTCTCTGCTTGTCAAATGCGGAGAACGTTTATTCAGTATGGAACTTACGTTAGAGCAGTTTCTCTAAATGCACTACCACATGTTTTTCAAACTTTCCCAAACTTTAACTGCTGTTTTGACCCCTTTCGCAACATTTTACAGAAAAAAAATTCTGCTATATAAAAATCTTCCCCTTCTTGTCTGCATTTCAAGTACGAAGTCGGATTTCAAATCGGGGCTACCAATCTGTAACTAGAGCTATTTTCGTAACCCATTGCATGTCTTTTAGGTTTTTGTAAAACATGTCAGAAGTTAGAAGATTCATTTATTTCCAAACAACTATCATTTTGACCACTAAAAGAGTTAGACAAAAAATATTTTGGATTAAATCCTTCCTCTACTTCTCTGCTTGTCAAATGCGGAGAACGTTTATTCAGTATGGAACTTACGTTAGAGCAGTTTCTCTAAATGCACTACCACATGTTTTTCAAACTTTCCCAAACTTTAACTGCTGTTTTGACCCCTTTCGCAACATTTTACAGAAAAAAAATTCTGCTATATAAAAATCTTCCCCTTCTTGTCTGCTTTTCAAGTACGAAGTCGGATTTCAAATCGGGGCTACCAATATGTAACTAGAGCTATTTTCGTAACCCATTGCATGTCTTTTAGGTTTTTATAAAACATGTCAGAAGTTAGAAGATTCATTTATTTCCAAACAACTATCATTTTGACCACTAAAAGAGTTAGACAAAAAATATTTTGGATTAAATCCTTCCTCTACTTCTCTGCTTGTCAAATGCGGAGAACGTTTATTCAGTATGGAACTTACGTTAGAGCAGTTTCTCTAAATGCACTACCACATGTTTTTCAAACTTTCCCAAACTTTAACTGCTGTTTTGACCCCTTTCGCAACATTTTACAGAAAAAAATTTCTGCTATATAAAAATCTTCCCCTTCTTGTCTGCTTTTCAAGTACGAAGTCGGATATCAAATCGGGGCTACCAATATGTAACTAGAGCTATTTTCGTAACCCATTGCATGTCTTTTAGGTTTTTGTAAAACATGTCAGAAGTTAGAAGATTCATTTATTTCCAAACAACTATCATTTTGACCACTAAAAGAGTTAGACAAAAAATATTTTGGATTAAATCCTTCCCCTACTTCTCTGCTTGTCAAATGCGGAGAACGTTTATTCAGTGAGGAACTTAAGTTAGAGCATTTTCTCTAAATGCACTACCACATGTTTTTCAAACTTTCCCAAACTTTAACTGCTGTTTTGACCCCTTTTGCAACATTTTACAGAAAAAAAATTCTGCTATATAAAAATCTTCCCCTTCTTGTCTGCTTTTCAAGTACGAAGTCGGATTTCAAATCGGGGCTACCAATCTGTAACTAGAGCTATTTTCGTAACCCATTGCATGTCTTTTAGGTTTTTGTAAAACATGTCAGAAGTTAGAAGATTCATTTATTTCCAAACAACTATCATTTTGACCACTAAAAGAGTTAGACCAAAAATATTTTGGATTAAATCCTTCCTCTACTTCTCTGCTTGTCAAATGCGGAGAACGTTTATTCAGTATGGAACTTACGTTAGAGCAGTTTCTCTAAATGCACTACCACATGTTTTTCAAACTTTCCCAAACTTTAACTGCTGTTTTGACCCCTTTCGCAACATTTTACAGAAAAAAAATTCTGCTATATAAAAATCTTCCCCTTCTTGTCTGCATTTCAAGTACGAAGTCGGATTTCAAATCGGGGCTACCAATCTGTAACTAGAGCTATTTTCGTAACCCATTGCATGTCTTTTAGGTTTTTGTAAAACATGTCAGAAGTTAGAAGATTCATTTGTTTCCAAACAACTATCATTTTGACCACTAAACCAAAGAGTTTGACAAAAAATATTTTGGATTAAAACCTTCCTCTACTTCTCTGCTTGTCAAATGCGGAGAACGTTTATTCAGTATGGAACGTACGTTAGAGCAGTTTCTCTAAATGCACTACCACATGTTTTTCAAACTTTCCCAAACTTTAACTGCTGTTTTGACCCCTTTCGCAACATTTTACAGAAAAAATTTTCTGCTATATAAAAATCTTCCCCTTCTTGTCTGCTTTTCAAGTACGAAGTCGGATTTCAAATCGGGGCTACCAATATGTAACTAGAGCTATTTTCGTAACCCATTGCATGTCTTTTAGGTTTTTGTAAAACATGTCAGAAGTTAGAAGATTCATTTATTTCCAAACAACTATCATTTTGACCACTAAAAGAGTTAGACAAAAAATATTTTGGATTAAATCCTTCCTCTACTTCTCTGCTTGTCAAATGCGGAGAACGTTTATTCAGTATGGAACTTACGTTAGAGCAGTTTCTCTAAATGCACTACCACATGTTTTTCAAACTTTCCCAAACTTTAACTGCTGTTTTGACCCCTTTCGCAACATTTTACAGAAAAAAAATTCTGCTATATAAAAATCTTCCCCTTCTTGTCTGCTTTTCAAGTACGAAGTCGGATTTCAAATCGGGGCTACCACTATGTAACTAGAGCTATTTTCGTAACCCATTGCATGTCTTTTAGGTTTTTATAAAACATGTCAGAAGTTAGAAGATTCATTTATTTCCAAACAACTATCATTTTGACCACTAAAAGAGTTAGACAAAAAATATTTTGGATTAAATCCTTCCTCTACTTCTCTGCTTGTCAAATGCGGAGAACGTTTATTCAGTATGGAACTTACGTTAGAGCAGTTTCTCTAAATGCACTACCACATGTTTTTCAAACTTTCCCAAACTTTAACTGCTGTTTTGACCCCTTTCGCAACATTTTACAGAAAAAATTTTCTGCTATATAAAAATCTTCCCCTTCTTGTCTGCTTTTCAAGTACGAAGTCGGATTTCAAATCGGGGCTACCAATATGTAACTAGAGCTATTTTCGTAACCCATTGCATGTCTTTTAGGTTTTTGTAAAACATGTCAGAAGTTAGAAGATTCATTTATTTCCAAACAACTATCATTTTGACCACTAAAAGAGTTAGACAAAAAATATTTTGGATTAAATCCTTCCTCTACTTCTCTGCTTGTCAAATGCGGAGAACGTTTATTCAGTATGGAACTTACGTTAGAGCAGTTTCTCTAAATGCACTACCACATGTTTTTCAAACTTTCCCAAACTTTAACTGCTGTTTTGACCCCTTTCGCAACATTTTACAGAAAAAAAATTCTGCTATATAAAAATCTTCCCCTTCTTGTCTGCTTTTCAAGTACGAAGTCGGATTTCAAATCGGGGCTACCAATATGTAACTAGAGCTATTTTCGTAACCCATTGCATGTCTTTTAGGTTTTTATAAAACATGTCAGAAGTTAGAAGATTCATTTATTTCCAAACAACTATCATTTTGACCACTAAAAGAGTTAGACAAAAAATATTTTGGATTAAATCCTTCCTCTACTTCTCTGCTTGTCAAATGCGGAGAACGTTTATTCAGTATGGAACTTACGTTAGAGCAGTTTCTCTAAATGCACTACCACATGTTTTTCAAACTTTCCCAAACTTTAACTGCTGTTTTGACCCCTTTCGAAACATTTTACAGAAAAAAATTTCTGCTATATAAAAGTCTTCCCCTTCTTGTCTGCTTTTCAAGTACGAAGTCGGATTTCAAATCGGGGCTAAAAATCTGTAACTAGAGCTATTTTCGAAACCCATTGCATGTCTTTTAGGTTTTTGTAAAACATGTCAGAAGTTAGAAGATTAATTTGTTTCCAAACAACTATCATTTTGACCACTAAACCAAAGAGTTTGACAAAAAATATTTTGGATTAACCTGTTGAGGATGGGGGCGCTGTTGTGACTATTTATGCTAATCGTGTAATTTTTGAAACGGCTTCCCACAAAATCCTTGATCGTACAATATGCATATTATTATTATTATTGGATAGAAAACAGTCTATAGTTTCTATAGGAGTTGAAATTTTGTCTCTAAGTGGAACAGAGCCCATTCTACAGCAATTTCCCTGACATGGAGTCAGATTTCAGAAATTTTGGCCCCTGATCTGGAGTCAGTTAAAAGGGCACTGTTATTGCTATGAGTATACGGACACTGCTTACGTCTTCCCCTGGATGCCTTTACGTGATGACGATTTGAATGGGGTCGATTGCGCGTTCACAGGCACTACAAATTAAAAAAACCCTCAGGCTAGTCACTCTTTTGGAGCTGCGTCATGCGCCTAGAGGACACCGACCCGCACCTGTTCCAAGCATTAGTGGAGGGAGTAATATTACTCGGGTCATGTTTCTACTCGTTATGGGAGTTAAAAACATCATAAGGTAGTTAATTTAAAGCGTTTTATAGCAATTTATATCCGTTTAGTGCGATTTTGGGACATTTATTTCTGAAACGCTGTGAATTGCTGGGCACGCTTCCAGTTCATCCCGAACGCAGTTGGCATTTCCACATGGCAAGAGGACAGCTTTCCACCAAAAGACGATTACTCCCAAGAAAGGATCCTTTGCCCAAGATACTGATGGAAGAACAGCTCAAAGTAGGACATTTTTATTATGATAAATCGTGTTTCTGTCGAAAAATGTTAGTGGCTTAGGACGCCATGTTTTTTGACGTAGCTTCGCCTGGCGCAAACTGTATTGAAAAGTAAGGATAAATTAAAAAATGTAATTCCGCGATTGTATTAAGAATTAAATTGTCTATCAATCCCTGTCCACCCTATATTTTTTAGTCACGTTTATGAGTATTTATGTATAAGAGTAGATCACTGTCTAAGTGGCGCACGGACATTTTCTCACCAGCTTGGCTACATTTCACATTGTCTAACCATGATTTTGGTGGCTAAATATAAACATTTTCGATCAAACTCTATATGGATTGTGTAATATGATGTTACAGGAGTGTCATCTGAAGAATTCTGAGAATGTTAGTGAAAAAATTAATATATTTTGGCGATGTTGACTTTTATCGCTCACTTTTGCTAGAATCAATGCTGGGCTGCTATGTGCTATGTGCTATGCTAATATAACGATTTATTGTGTTTTCGCTGTAAGACACTTAGAAAATCTGAAATATTGTCTGTATTCACAGGATCTGTGTCTTTCGATTAGTGTATGCTGTGTATTTTTACGAAATGTTTGATGATTAGTAAGTAGGTAAACACGTTGCTCAATGTAGTTTTTCTAGTCCATTTGTGACGGTGGGTGCAATTGTAACCTATGCCATCTACCTGAAATATGCACTTTTTTCTAACAAAACCTATCCCATACCATAAATATGTTATCAGACTGTCATCTGATGAGTTTTTTTCTTGGTTAGGGGCTATAAATATCTTAGTTTAGCCGAATTGGTGATAGCTACTGGTGTTGGTGGACAAATAAAAGATGGTGGATTATGCTACTGTGTTTTTAGGTAATAGATGTACATCTTTACATATTGTGTCTTCCCTGTAAAACATTTTAAAAATCGGACATGTTGGCTGGATTCACAAGATCTGTGTCTTTCATTAGCTGTATTGGACTTTAATGTGTGAAAGTTAAATATTTTAAAAAAATATTTTTTTTGAATTTCGCGGCACTGGCTTTTCAGTGGGGGTGGGGGGGGAGTGCCGCTAGCGGCACCCTCATCCTAGACAGGTTAAAACCTTCCTCTACTTCTCTGCTTGTCAAATGCGGAGAACGTTTATTCAGTATGGAACTTACATTAGAGCAGTTTCTCTAAATGCACTACCACATGTTTTTCAAACTTTTCCAAACTTTAACTGCTGTTTTGACCCCTTTCGCAACATTTTACAGAAAAAAATTTCTGCCATATAAAAATCTTCCCCTTCTTGTCTGCTTTTCAAGTACGAAGTCGGATTTCAAATCGGGGCTACCAATATGTAACTAGAGCTATTTTCGTAACCCATTGCATGTCTTTTAGGTTTTTATAAAACATGTCAGAAGTTAGAAGATTCATTTATTTCCAAACAACTATCATTTTGACCACTAAAAGAGTTAGACAAAAAATATTTTGGATTAAATCCTTCCTCTACTTCTCTGCTTGTCAAATGCGGAGAACGTTTATTCAGTATGGAACTTACGTTAGAGCAGTTTCTCTAAATGCACTACCACATGTTTTTCAAACTTTCCCAAACTTTAACTGCTGTTTTGACCCCTTTCGCAAAATTTTACAGAAAAAAATTTCTGCTATATAAAAATCTTCCCCTTCTTGTCTGCTTTTCAAGTACGATATCGGATTTCAAATCGGGGCTAAAAATCTGTAACTAGAGCTATTTTCGTAACCCATTGCATGTCTTTTAGGTTTTTGTAAAACATGTCAGAAGTTAGAAGATTCATTTATTTCCAAACAACTATCATTTTGACCACTAAACCAAAGAGTTTGACAAAAAATATTTCGGACTAAAACCTTCCTCCACTTCTCTGCTTGTCAAATGCGGAGAACGTTTATTCAGTATGGAACTTACGTTAGAGCAGTTTCTCTAAAGGCACTATCACATGTTTTTCAAACTTTCCCAAACTTTAACTGCTGTTTTGACCCCTTTTGCAACATTTTACAGAAAAAAAATTCCGCTATATTAAATCTTCCCCTTCTTGTCTGCTTTTCAAGTACGAATTAGGATTTCAAATCGGGGCTACCAATATGTAACTAGAGCTATTTTCGTAACCCATTGCATGTCTTTTAGGTTTTTGTAAAACATGTCAGAAGTTAGAAGATTCATTTATTTCCAAACAACTATCATTTTGACCACTAAAAGAGTTAGACAAAAAATATTTTGTATTAAATCCTTCCTCTACTTCTCTGCTTGTCAAATGCGGAGAACGTTTATTCAGTATGGAACTTACGTTAGAGCAGTTTCTCTAAAAGCACTACCACATGTTTTTCAAACTTTTCCAAACTTTAACTGCTGTTTTGACCCCTTTTGCAACATTTTACAGAAAAAAAATTCTGCTATATAAAAATCTTCCCCTTCTTGTCTGCTTTTCAAGTACGAATTCGGATTTCAAATCGGGGCTACCAATATGTAACTAGAGCTATTTTCGTAACCCATTGCATGTCTTTTAGGTTTTTGTAAAACATGTCAGAAGTTAGAAGATTAATTTATTTCCAAACAACTATCATTTTGACCACTAAAAGAGTTAGACAAAAAATATTTTGTATTAAATCCTTCCTCTACTTCTCTGCTTGTCAAATGCGGAGAACGTTTATTCAGTATGGAACTTACGTTAGAGCAGTTTCTCTAAATGCACTACCACATGTTTTTCAAACTTTTCCAAACTTTAACTGCTGTTTTGACCCCTTTCGCAACATTTTACAGAAAAAAAATTCTGCTATATAAAAATCTTCCCCTTCTTGTCTGCTTTTCAAGTACGAAGTCGGATTTCAAATCGGGGCTACCAATCTGTAACTAGAGCTATTTTCGTAACCCATTGCATGTCTTTTAGGTTTTTGTAAAACATGTCAGAAGTTAGAAGATTCATTTATTTCCAAACAACTATCATTTTGAACACTAAACCAAAGAGTTTGACAAAAAATATTTCGGATTAAAACCTTCCTCTACTTCTCTACTTGTCAAATGCGGAGAACGTTTATTCAGTATGGAACTTACGTTAGAGCAGTTTCTCTAAATGCACTATCACATGTTTTTCAAACTTTCCCAAACTTTAACTGCTGTTTTGACCCCTTTTGCAACATTTTACAGAAAAAAAATTCTGCTATATAAAAATCTTCCCCTTCTTGTCTGCTTTTCAAGTACGAAGTCGGATTTCAAATCGGGGCTACCAATATGTAACTAGAGCTATTTTCGTAACCCATTGCATGTCTTTTAGGTTTTTGTAAAACATGTCAGAAGTTAGAAGATTCATTTGTTTCCAAACAACTATCATTTTGACCACTAAACCAAAGAGTTTGACAAAAAATATTTTGGATTAAAACCTTCCTCTACTTCTCTGCTTGTCAAATGCGGAGAACGTTTATTCAGTATGGAACTTACGTTAGAGCAGTTTCTCTAAATGCACTACCACATGTTTTTCAAACTTTCCCAAACTTTAACTGCTGTTTTGACCCCTTTCGCAACATTTTACAGAAAAAAATTTCTGCTATATAAAAATCTTCCCCTTCTTGTCTGCTTTTCAAGTACGAAGTCGGATTTCAAATCGGGGCTACCAATATGTAACTAGAGCTATTTTCGTAACCCATTGCATGTCTTTTAGGTTTTTGTAAAACATGTCAGAAGTTAGAAGATTCATTTGTTTCCAAACAACTATCATTTTGACCACTAAAAGAGTTAGACAAAAAATATTTTGGATTAAATCCTTCCTCTACTTCTCTGCTTGTCAAATGCGGAGAACGTTTATTCAGTATGGAACTTACGTTAGAGCAGTTTCTCTAAATGCACTACCACATGTTTTTCAAACTTTCCCAAACTTTAACTGCTGTTTTGACCCCTTTCGCAACATTTTACAGAAAAAAATTTCTGCTACATAAAAATCTTCCCCTTCTTGTCTGCTTTTCAAGTACGAAGTCGGATTTCAAATCGGGGCTACCAATCTGTAACTAGAGCTATTTTCGTAACCCATTGCATGTCTTTTAGGTTTTTGTAAAACATGTCAGAAGTTAGAAGATTCATTTGTTTCCAAACAACTATCATTTTGACCACTAAACCAAAGAGTTTGACAAAAAATATTTTGGATTAAAACCTTCCTCTACTTCTCTGCTTGTCAAATGCGGAGAACGTTTATTCAGTATGGAACTTACGTTAGAGCAGTTTCTCTAAATGCACTACCACATGTTTTTCAAACTTTCCCAAACTTTAACTGCTGTTTGGACCCCTTTCGCAACATTTTACAGAAAAAAATGTCTGCTATATAAAAATCTTCCCCTTCTTGTCTGCTTTTCAAGTACGAAGTCGGATTTCAAATCGGGGCTACCAATATGTAACTAGAGCTATTTTCGTAACCCATTGCATGTCTTTTAGGTTTTTGTAAAACATGTCAGAAGTTAGAAGATTCATTTATTTCCAAACAACTATCATTTTGACCACTAAACCAAAGAGTTTGACAAAAAATATTTTGGATTAAAACCTTCCTCTACTTCTCTGCTTGTCAAATGCGGAGAACGTTTATTCAGTATGGAACTTACGTTAGAGCAGTTTCTCTAAATGCACTACCACATGTTTTTCAAACTTTCCCAAACTTTAACTGCTGTTTTGACCCCTTTCGCAACATTTTACAGAAAAAAAATTCTGCTATATAAAAATATTCCCCTTCTTGTCTGCTTTTAAAGTACGAAGTCGGATTTCAAATCGGGGCTACCAATATGTAACGAGCTATTTTCGTAACCCATTGCATGTCTTTTAGGTTTTTGTAAAACATGTCAGAAGTTAGAAGATTCATTTATTTCCAAACAACTATCATTTTGACCACTAAAAGAGTTAGACAAAAAATATTTTGGATTAAATCCTTCCTCTACTTCTCTGCTTGTCAAATGCGGAGAACGTTTATTCAGTATGGAACTTACGTTAGAGCAGTTTCTCTAAATGCACTACAACATGTTTTTCAAACTTTCCCAAACTTTAACTGCTGTTTTGACCCCTTTCGCAACATTTTACAGAAAAAAAATTCTGCTATATAAAAATCTTCCCCTTCTTGTCTGCTTTTCAAGTACGAAGTCGGATTTCAAATCGGGGCTACCAATCTGTAACTAGAGCTATTTTCGTAACCCATTGCATGTCTTTTAGGTTTTTGTAAAACATGTCAGAAGTTAGAAGATTCATTTATTTCCAAACAACTATCATTTTGACCACTAAACCAAAGAGTTTGACAAAAAATATTTCGGATTAAAACCTTCCTCTACTTCTCTGATTGTCAAATGCGGAGAACGTTTATTCCGTATGGAACTTACGTTAGAGCAGTTTCTCTAAATGCACTACCATATGTTTTTCAAACTTTCCCAAACTTTAACTGCTGTTTTGACCCCTTTCGCAAAATTTTACAGAAAAAAATTTCTGCTATATAAAAATCTTCCCCTTCTTGTCTGCTTTTCAAGTACGAAGTCGGATTTCAAATCGGGGCTAAAAATCTGTAACTAGAGCTATTTTCGTAACCCATTGCATGTCTTTTAGGTTTTTGTAAAACATGTCAGAAGTTAGAAGATTCATTTATTTCCAAACAACTATCATTTTGACCACTAAAAGAGTTAGACAAAAAATATTTTGGATTAAATCCTTCCTCTACTTCTCTGCTTGTCAAATGCGGAGAACGTTTATTCAGTATGGAACTTACGTTAGAGCAGTTTCTCTAAATGCACTACCACATGTTTTTCAAACTTTTCCAAACTTTAACTGCTGTTTTGACCCCTTTTGCAACATTTTACAGAAAAAAAATTCTGCTATATAAAAATCTTCCCCTTCTTGTCTGCTTTTCAAGTACGAATTCGGATTTCAAATCGGGGCTACCAATATGTAACTAGAGCTATTTTCGTAACCCATTGCATGTCTTTTAGGTTTTTGTAAAACATGTCAGAAGTTAGAAGATTCATTTATTTCCAAACAACTATCATTTTGACCACTAAAAGAGTTAGACAAAAAATATTTTGGATTAAATCCTTCCTCTACTTCTCTGCTTGTCAAATGCGGAGAACGTTTATTCAGTATGGAACTTACGTTAGAGCAGTTTCTCTAAATGCACTACCACATGTTTTTCAAACTTTCCCAAACTTTAACCGCTGTTTTGACCCCTTTCGCAACATTTTACAGAAAAAAAATTCTGCTATATAAAAATCTTCCCCTTCTTGTCTGCTTTTCAAGTACGAAGTCGGATTTCAAATCGGGGCTACAAATCTGTAATTAGAGCTATTTTCGTAACCCATTGCATGTCTTTTAGGTTTTTGTAAAACATGTCAGAAGTTAGAAGATTCATTTGTTTCCAAACAACTATCATTTTGACCACTAAACCAAAGAGTTTGACAAAAAATATTTTGGATTAAAACCTTCCTCTACTTCTCTGCTTGTCAAATGCGGAGAACGTTTATTCAGTATGGAACTTACGTTAGAGCAGTTTCTCTAAATGCACTACCACATGTTTTTCAAACTTTCCCAAACTTTAACTGCTGTTTTGACCCCTTTCGCAACATTTTACAGAAAAAAAATTCTGCTATATAAAAATCTTCCCCTTCTTGTCTGCTTTTCAAGTACGAAGTCGGATTTCAAATCGGGGCTACCAATATGTAACTCGAGCTATTTTCGTAACCCATTGCATGTCTTTTAGGTTTTTGTAAAACATGTCAGAAGTTAGAAGATTCATTTATTTCCAAACAACTATCATTTTGACCACTAAAAGAGTTAGACAAAAAATATTTTGGATTAAATCCTTCCTCTACTTCTCTGCTTGTCAAATGCGGAGAACGTTTATTCAGTATGGAACTTACGTTAGAGCAGTTTCTCTAAATGCACTACCACATGTTTTTCAAACTTTCCCAAACTTTAACTGCTGTTTTGACCCCTTTCGCAACATTTTACAGAAAAAGAATTCTGCTATATAAAAATCTTCCCCTTCTTGTCTGCTTTTCAAGTACGAAGTCGGATTTCAAATCGGGGCTACCAATCTGTAACTAGAGCTATTTTCGTAACCCATTGCATGTCTTTTAGGTTTTTGTAAAACATGTCAGAAGTTAGAAGATTCATTTGTTTCCAAACAACTATCATTTTGACCACTAAACCAAAGAGTTTGACAAAAAATATTTTGGATTAAATCCTTCCTCTACTTCTCTGCTTGTCAAATGCGGAGAACGTTTATTCAGTATGGAACTTACGTTAGAGCAGTTTCTCTAAATGCACTACCACATGTTTTTCAAACTTTCCCAAACTTTAACTGCTGTTTTGACCCCTTTCGCAACATTTTACAGAAAAAAATTTCTGCTATATAAAAATCTTCCCCTTCTTGTCTGCTTTTCAAGTACGAAGTCGGATTTCAAATCGGGGCTACCAATATGTAACTAGAGCTATTTTCGTAACCCATTGCATGTCTTTTAGGTTTTTGTAAAACATGTCAGAAGTTAGAAGATTCATTTATTTCCAAACAACTATCATTTTGACCACTAAAAGAGTTAGACAAAAAATATTTTGGATTAAATCCTTCCTCTACTTCTCTGCTTGTCAAATGCGGAGAACGTTTATTCAGTATGGAACTTACGTTAGAGCAGTTTCTCTAAATGCACTACCACATGTTTTTCAAACTTTCCCAAACTTTAACTGCTGTTTTGACCCCTTTCGCCACATTTTACAGAAAAAAATGTCTGCTATATAAAATCTTCCCCTTCTTGTCTGCTTTTCAAGTACGAAGTCGGATTTCAAATCGGGGCTACCAATCTGTAACTAGAGCTATTTTCGTAACCCATTGCATGTCTTTTAGGTTTTTGTAAAACATGTCAGAAGTTAGAAGATTCATTTATTTCCAAACAACTATCATTTTGACCACTAAAAGAGTTAGACAAAAAATATTTTGGATTAAATCCTTCCTCTACTTCTCTGATTGTCAAATGCGGAGAACGTTTATTCAGTATGGAACTTACGTTAGAGCAGTTTCTCTAAATGCACTACAACATTTTTTTCAAACTTTCCCAAACTTTAACTGCTGTTTTGACCCCTTTTGCAACATTTTACAGAAAAAAATTTCTGCTATATAAAAATCTTCCCCTTCTTGTCTGCTTTTCAAGTACGAAGTCGGATTTCAAATCGGGGCTACCAATATGTAACTAGAGCTATTTTCGTAACCCATTGCATGTCTTTTAGGTTTTTGTAAAACATGTCAGAAGTTAGAAGATTCATTTGTTTCCAAACAACTATCATTTTGACCACTAAACCAAAGAGTTTGACAAAAAATATTTTGGATTAAAACCTTCCTCTACTTCTCTGCTTGTCAAATGCGGAGAACGTTTATTCAGTATGGAACTTACGTTAGAGCAGTTTCTCTAAATGCACTACCACATGTTTTTCAAACTTTCCCAAACTTTAACTGCTGTTTTGACCCCTTTCGCAACATTTTACAGAAAAAAAATTCTGCTATATAAAAATATTCCCCTTCTTGTCTGCTTTTCAAGTACGAAGTCGGATTTCAAATCGGGGCTACCAATATGTAACTAGAGCTATTTTCGTAACCCATTGCATGTCTTTTAGGTTTTTGTAAAACATGTCAGAAGTTAGAAGATTCATTTATTTCCAAACAACTATCATTTTGACCACTAAAAGAGTTAGACAAAAAATGTTTTGGATTAAAACCTTCCCCTACTTCTCTGCTTGTCAAATGCGGAGAACGTTTATTCAGTATGGAACTTACGTTAGAGCAGTTTCTCTAAATGCACTACCACATGTTTTTCAAACTTTCCCAAACTTTAACTGCTGTTTTGACCCCTTTCGCAACATTTTACAGAAAC
Organism: Salvelinus fontinalis; assembly: GCF_029448725.1. Classification (NCBI taxonomy): domain Eukaryota; kingdom Metazoa; phylum Chordata; class Actinopteri; order Salmoniformes; family Salmonidae; genus Salvelinus; species Salvelinus fontinalis. Next base: position 34,112 of record NW_026601138.1, read on the forward strand.
AAATTTCTGCTATATAAAAATCTTCCCCTTCTTGTCTGCTTTTCAAGTACGAAGTCGGATTTCAAATCGGGGCTACCAATATGTAACTAGAGCTATTTTCGTAACCCATTGCATGTCTTTTAGGTTTTTGTAAAACATGTCAGAAGTTAGAAGATTCATTTATTTCCAAACAACTATCATTTTGACCACTAAAAGAGGTAGACAAAAATATTTTGGATTAAATCCTTCCTCTACTTCTGCTTGTCAAATGCGGAAACAGTTTATTCAGTATGGAACTTACGTTACAACAGTTTTACTAACGCTACCACATGTTTTCAAACTTTCCCAAACAACTGCCGTTTTTACCCCTTCCGCAACATTTTATAGAAAAAAATGTCTGCTATATAAAATCGTCCCCTTCTTGTCTGCTTTTCAAGGACGAAGTCGGATTTCAAATCGGGGCTACCAGTCTGTGACTAGAGCTATTTTCGTAACCCATTGCATGTCTTTTAGGTTTTTGTAAAACATGTCAGAAATTAGCAGATTCATTCATTTCCAAACATGGGTTACGAAATCTATCATTTTGACCACTAAACCAAAGAGTTTGACAAAAAATATTTTGGATTAAAACCTTCCTCTACTTCTCTGCTTGTCAAATGCGGAGAACGTTTATTCAGTATGGAACTTACGTTAGAGCAGTTTCTCTAAATGCACTACCACATGTTTTTCAAACTTTCCCAAACTTTAACTGCCGTTTTGACCCCTTTCGCAACATTTTACAGAAAAAAAATCCTGCTCTATAAAATCTTCCCCTTCTTGTCTGCATTTCCAGTACGAAGTCGGATTTCAAATCGGGGCTACCAATCTGTAACTAGAGCTATTTTCGTAACCCATTGCATGTCTTTTAGGTTTTTGTAAAACATGTCAGAAGTTAGAAGATTCATTTATTTCCAAACAACTATCATTTTGACCACTAAACCAAAGAGTTTGACAAAAAATATTTTGGATTAAAACCTTCCTCTACTTCTCTGCTTGTCAAATGCAGAGAACGTTTATTCAGTATGGAACTTACGTTAGAGCAGTTTCTCTAAATGCACTACCACATGTTTTTCAAACTTTCCCAAACTTTAACTGCTGTTTTGACCCCTTTCGCAACATTTTACAGAAAAAAAATTCTGCTATATTAAAATCTTCCCCTTCTTGTCTGCTTTTCAAGTACGAAGTCCGATTTCAAATCGGGGCTACCAATATTTAACTAGAGCTATTTTCGTAACCCATTGCATGTCTTTTAGGTTTTTGTAAAACATGTCAGAAGTCAGAAGATTCATTTATTTCCAAACAACTATCATTTTGACCACTAAAAGAGTTAGACAAAAAATATTTTGGATTAAAACCTTCCTCTACTTCTCTGCTTGTCAAATGCGGAGAACGTTTATTCAGTATGGAACTTACGTTAGAGCAGTTTCTCTAAATGCACTACAACATGTTTTTCAAACTTTCCCAAACTTTAACTGCTGTTTTGACCCCTTTCGCAACATTTTACAGAAAAAAAATTCTGCTATATAAAAATCTTCCCCTTCTTGTCTGCTTTTCAAGTACGAAGTCGCATTTCAAATCGGGGCTACCAGCCTGTGACTAGAGCTATTTTCGTAACCCATTGCATGTCCTTTAGGTTTTTGTAAAACATGTCAGAAGTTAGCAGATTCATTCATTTCCAAACATGGGTTACGAAATCTATCATTTTGACCACTAAACCAAAGAGTTTGACAAAAAATATTTTGGATTAAAACCTTCCTTTACTTCTCTGCTTGTCAAATGCGGAGAACGTTTATTCAGTATGGAACTTACGTTAGAGCAGTTTCTCTAAATGCACTACCACATGTTTTTCAAACTTTCCCAAACTTTAACTGCGGTTTTGACCCCTTTCGCAACATTTTGCAGAAAAAAAATCCTGCTCTATAAAATCTTCCCCTTCTTGTCTACTTTTCAAGTACGAAGTCGGATTTCAAATCGGGGCTACCAATATGTAACTAGAGCTATTTTCGTAACCCATTGCATGTCTTTTAGGTTTTTGTAAAACATGTCAGAAGTTAGAAGATTCATTTTTTTCCAAACAACTATCATTTTGACCACTAAAAGAGTTAGACAAAAAATATTTTGGATTAAATCCTTCCTCTACTTCTCTGATTGTCAAATGCGGAGAACGTTTATTCAGTATGGAACTTACGTTAGAGCAGTTTCTCTAAATGCACTACAACATGTTTTTCAAACTTTCCCAAACTTTAACTGCTGATTTGACCCCTTTTGCAACATTTTAAAGAAAAAAATTTCTGCTATATAAAAATCTTCCCCTTCTTGTCTGCTTTTCAAGTACGAAGTCGGATTTCAAATCGGGGCTACCAATATGTAACTAGAGCTATTTTCGTAACCCATTGCATGTCTTTTAGGTTTTTGTAAAACATGTCAGAAGTTAGAAGATTCATTTGTTTCCAAACAACTATCATTTTGACCACTAAACCAAAGAGTTTGACAAAAAATATTTTGGATTAAAACCTTCCTCTACTTCTCTGCTTGTCAAATGCGGAGAACGTTTATTCAGTATGGAACTTACGTTAGAGCAGTTTCTCTAAATGCACTACCACATGTTTTTCAAACTTTCCCAAACTTTAACTGCTGTTTTGACCCCTTTCGCAACATTTTACAGAAAAAAAATTCTGCTATATAAAAATATTCCCCTTCTTGTCTGCTTTTCAAGTACGAAGTCGGATTTCAAATCGGGGCTACCAATATGTAACTAGAGCTATTTTCGTAACCCATTGCATGTCTTTTAGGTTTTTGTAAAACATGTCAGAAGTTAGAAGATTCATTTATTTCCAAACAACTATCATTTTGACCACTAAAAGAGTTAGACAAAAAATGTTTTGGATTAAAACCTTCCCCTACTTCTCTGCTTGTCAAATGCGGAGAACGTTTATTCAGTATGGAACTTACGTTAGAGCAGTTTCTCTAAATGCACTACCACATGTTTTTCAAACTTTCCCAAACTTTAACTGCTGTTTTGACCCCTTTCGCAACATTTTACAGAAACAAATTTCTGCTATATAAAAATCTTCCCCTTCTTGTCTGCTTTTCAAGTACGAAGTCGGATTTCAAATCGGGGCTACCAATATGTAACTAGAGCTATTTTCGTAACCCATTGCATGTCTTTTAGGTTTTTGTAAAACATGTCAGAAGTTAGAAGATTCATTTATTTCCAAACAACTATCATTTTGACCACTAAAAGAGGTAGACAAAAATATTTTGGATTAAATCCTTCCTCTACTTCTGCTTGTCAAATGCGGAAACAGTTTATTCAGTATGGAACTTACGTTACAACAGTTTTACTAACGCTACCACATGTTTTCAAACTTTCCCAAACAACTGCCGTTTTTACCCCTTCCGCAACATTTTATAGAAAAAAATGTCTGCTATATAAAATCGTCCCCTTCTTGTCTGCTTTTCAAGGACGAAGTCGGATTTCAAATCGGGGCTACCAGTCTGTGACTAGAGCTATTTTCGTAACCCATTGCATGTCTTTTAGGTTTTTGTAAAACATGTCAGAAATTAGCAGATTCATTCATTTCCAAACATGGGTTACGAAATCTATCATTTTGACCACTAAACCAAAGAGTTTGACAAAAAATATTTTGGATTAAAACCTTCCTCTACTTCTCTGCTTGTCAAATGCGGAGAACGTTTATTCAGTATGGAACTTACGTTAGAGCAGTTTCTCTAAATGCACTACCACATGTTTTTCAAACTTTCCCAAACTTTAACTGCGGTTTTGACCCCTTTCGCAACATTTTGCAGAAAAAAAATCCTGCTCTATAAAATCTTCCCCTTCTTGTCTACTTTTCAAGTACGAAGTCGGATTTCAAATCGGGGCTACCAATATGTAACTAGAGCTATTTTCGTAACCCATTGCATGTCTTTTAGGTTTTTGTAAAACATGTCAGAAGTTAGAAGATTCATTTTTTTCCAAACAACTATCATTTTGACCACTAAAAGAGTTAGACAAAAAATATTTTGGATTAAATCCTTCCTCTACTTCTCTGATTGTCAAATGCGGAGAACGTTTATTCAGTATGGAACTTACGTTAGAGCAGTTTCTCTAAATGCACTACAACATGTTTTTCAAACTTTCCCAAACTTTAACTGCTGATTTGACCCCTTTTGCAACATTTTAAAGAAAAAAATTTCTGCTATATAAAAATCTTCCCCTTCTTGTCTGCTTTTCAAGTACGAAGTCGGATTTCAAATCGGGGCTACCAATATGTAACTAGAGCTATTTTCGTAACCCATTGCATGTCTTTTAGGTTTTTGTAAAACATGTCAGAAGTTAGAAGATTCATTTGTTTCCAAACAACTATCATTTTGACCACTAAACCAAAGAGTTTGACAAAAAATATTTTGGATTAAAACCTTCCTCTACTTCTCTGCTTGTCAAATGCGGAGAACGTTTATTCAGTATGGAACTTACGTTAGAGCAGTTTCTCTAAATGCACTACCACATGTTTTTCAAACTTTCCCAAACTTTAACTGCTGTTTTGACCCCTTTCGCAACATTTTACAGAAAAAAAATTCTGCTATATAAAAATATTCCCCTTCTTGTCTGCTTTTCAAGTACGAAGTCGGATTTCAAATCGGGGCTACCAATATGTAACTAGAGCTATTTTCGTAACCCATTGCATGTCTTTTAGGTTTTTGTAAAACATGTCAGAAGTTAGAAGATTCATTTATTTCCAAACAACTATCATTTTGACCACTAAAAGAGTTAGACAAAAAATGTTTTGGATTAAAACCTTCCCCTACTTCTCTGCTTGTCAAATGCGGAGAACGTTTATTCAGTATGGAACTTACGTTAGAGCAGTTTCTCTAAATGCACTACCACATGTTTTTCAAACTTTCCCAAACTTTAACTGCTGTTTTGACCCCTTTCGCAACATTTTACAGAAACAAATTTCTGCTATATAAAAATCTTCCCCTTCTTGTCTGCTTTTCAAGTACGAAGTCGGATTTCAAATCGGGGCTACCAATATGTAACTAGAGCTATTTTCGTAACCCATTGCATGTCTTTTAGGTTTTTGTAAAACATGTCAGAAGTTAGAAGATTCATTTATTTCCAAACAACTATCATTTTGACCACTAAAAGAGGTAGACAAAAATATTTTGGATTAAATCCTTCCTCTACTTCTGCTTGTCAAATGCGGAAACAGTTTATTCAGTATGGAACTTACGTTACAACAGTTTTACTAACGCTACCACATGTTTTCAAACTTTCCCAAACAACTGCCGTTTTTACCCCTTCCGCAACATTTTATAGAAAAAAATGTCTGCTATATAAAATCGTCCCCTTCTTGTCTGCTTTTCAAGGACGAAGTCGGATTTCAAATCGGGGCTACCAGTCTGTGACTAGAGCTATTTTCGTAACCCATTGCATGTCTTTTAGGTTTTTGTAAAACATGTCAGAAATTAGCAGATTCATTCATTTCCAAACATGGGTTACGAAATCTATCATTTTGACCACTAAACCAAAGAGTTTGACAAAAAATATTTTGGATTAAAACCTTCCTCTACTTCTCTGCTTGTCAAATGCGGAGAACGTTTATTCAGTATGGAACTTACGTTAGAGCAGTTTCTCTAAATGCACTACCACATGTTTTTCAAACTTTCCCAAACTTTAACTGCCGTTTTGACCCCTTTCGCAACATTTTACAGAAAAAAAATCCTGCTCTATAAAATCTTCCCCTTCTTGTCTGCATTTCCAGTACGAAGTCGGATTTCAAATCGGGGCTACCAATCTGTAACTAGAGCTATTTTCGTAACCCATTGCATGTCTTTTAGGTTTTTGTAAAACATGTCAGAAGTTAGAAGATTCATTTATTTCCAAACAACTATCATTTTGACCACTAAACCAAAGAGTTTGACAAAAAATATTTTGGATTAAAACCTTCCTCTACTTCTCTGCTTGTCAAATGCAGAGAACGTTTATTCAGTATGAACTTACGTTAGAGCAGTTTCTCTAAATGCACTACCACATGTTTTTCAAACTTTCCCAAACTTTAACTGCTGTTTTGACCCCTTTCGCAACATTTTACAGAAAAAAAATTCTGCTATATTAAAATCTTCCCCTTCTTGTCTGCTTTTCAAGTACGAAGTCCGATTTCAAATCGGGGCTACCAATATTTAACTAGAGCTATTTTCGTAACCCATTGCATGTCTTTTAGGTTTTTGTAAAACATGTCAGAAGTCAGAAGATTCATTTATTTCCAAACAACTATCATTTTGACCACTAAAAGAGTTAGACAAAAAATATTTTGGATTAAAACCTTCCTCTACTTCTCTGCTTGTCAAATGCGGAGAACGTTTATTCAGTATGGAACTTACGTTAGAGCAGTTTCTCTAAATGCACTACCACATGTTTTTCAAACTTTCCCAAACTTTAACTGCTGTTTTGACCCCTTTCGCAACATTTTACAGAAAAAAAATTCTGCTATATAAAAATCTTCCCCTTCTTGTCTGCTTTTCAAGTACGAAGTCGGATTTCAAATCGGGGCTACCAATATGTAACTAGAGCTATTTTCGTAACCCATTGCATGTCTTTTAGGTTTTTGTAAAACATGTCAGAAGTTAGAAGATTCATTTATTTCCAAACAACTATCATTTTGACCACTAAAAGAGTTAGACAAAAATATTTTGGATTAAATCCTTCCTCTACTTCTGCTTGTCAAATGCGGAAACAGTTTATTCAGTATGGAACTTACGTTACAACAGTTTTACTAACGCTACCACATGTTTTCAAACTTTCCCAAACAACTGCCGTTTTGACCCCTTCCGCAACATTTTACAGAAAAAAATGTCTGCTATATAAAATCTTCCCCTTCTTGTCTGCTTTTCAAGGACGAAGTCGCATTTCAAATCGGGGCTACCAGCCTGTGACTAGAGCTATTTTCGTAACCCATTGCATGTCCTTTAGGTTTTTGTAAAACATGTCAGAAGTTAGCAGATTCATTCATTTCCAAACATGGGTTACGAAATCTATCATTTTGACCACTAAACCAAAGAGTTTGACAAAAAATATTTTGGATTAAAACCTTCCTCTACTTCTCTGCTTGTCAAATGCGGAGAACGTTTATTCAGTATGGAACTTACGTTAGAGCAGTTTCTCTAAATGCACTACCAAATGTTTTTCAAACTTTCCCAAACTTTAACTGCGGTTTTGACCCCTTTCGCAACATTTTGCAGAAAAAAAATCCTGCTCTATAAAATCTTCCCCTTCTTGTCTACTTTTCAAGTACGAAGTCGGATTTCAAATCGGGGCTACCAATATGTAACTAGAGCTATTTTCGTAACCCATTGCATGTCTTTTAGGTTTTTGTAAAACATGTCAGAAGTTAGAAGATTCATTTGTTTCCAAACAACTATCATTTTGACCACTAAACCAAAGAGTTTGACAAAAAATATTTTGGATTAAAACCTTCCTCTACTTCTCTGCTTGTCAAATGCGGAGAACGTTTATTCAGTATGGAACTTACGTTAGAGCAGTTTCTCTAAATGCACTACCACATGTTTTTCAAACTTTCCCAAACTTTAACTGCTGTTTTGACCCCTTTCGCAACATTTTACAGAAAAAAAATTCAGCTATATTAAAATCTTCCCCTTCTTGTCTGCTTTTCAAGTACGAAGTCCGATTTCAAATCGGGGCTACCAATATTTAACTAGAGCTATTTTCGTAACCCATTGCATGTCTTTTAGGTTTTTGTAAAACATGTCAGAAGTCAGAAGATTCATTTATTTCCAAACAACTATCATTTTGACCACTGAAAGAGTTAGACAAAAAATATTTTGGATTAAAACCTTCCTCTACTTCTCTGCTTGTCAAATGCGGAGAACGTTTATTCAGTATGGAACTTACGTTAGAGCAGTTTCTCTAAATGCACTACCACATGTTTTTCAAACTTTCCCAAACTTTAACTGCTGTTTTGACCCCTTTCGCAACATTTTACAGAAAAAAAATTCTGCTATATAAAAATCTTCCCCTTCTTGTCTGCTTTTCAAGTACGAAGTCGGATTTCAAATCGGGGCTACCAATATGTAACTAGAGCTATTTTCGTAACCCATTGCATGTCTTTTAGGTTTTTGTAAAACATGTCAGAAGTTAGAAGATTCATTTATTTCCAAACAACTATCATTTTGACCACTAAAAGAGTTAGACAAAAATATTTTGGATTAAATCCTTCCTCTACTTCTGCTTGTCAAATGCGGAAAAAGTTTATTCAGTATGGAACTTACGTTACAACAGTTTTACTAACGCTACCACATGTTTTCAAACTTTCCCAAACAACTGCCGTTTTGACCCCTTCCGCAACATTTTACAGAAAAAAATGTCTGCTCTATAAAATCTTCCCCTTCTTGTCTGCTTTTCAAGGACGAAGTCGCATTTCAAATCGGGGCTACCAGCCTGTGACTAGAGCTATTTTCGTAACCCATTGCATGTCTTTTAGGTTTTTGTAAAACATGTCAGAAGTTAGCAGATTCATTCATTTCCAAACATGGGTTACGAAATCTATCATTTTGACCACTAAACCAAAGAGTTTGACAAAAAATGTTTTGGATTAAAACCTTCCTCTACTTCTCTGCTTGTCAAATGCGGAGAACGTTTATTCAGTATGGAACTTAAGTTAGAGCAGTTTCTCTAAATGCACTACCACATGTTTTTCAAACTTTCCCAAACTTTAACTGCTGTTTTGACCCCTTTTGCAAAATTTTACAGAAAAAAAATTCTGCTATATAAAAATCTTCCCCTTCTTGTCTACTTTTCAAGTACGAAGTCGGATTTCAAATCGGGGCTACCAATATGTAACTAGAGCTATTTTCGTAACCCATTGCATGTCTTTTAGGTTTTTGTAAAACATGTCAGAAGTTAGAAGATTCATTTGTTTCCAAACAACTATCATTTTGACCACTAAACCAAAGAGTTTGACAAAAAATATTTTGTATTAAAACCTTCCTCTACTTCTCTGCTTGTCAAATGCGGAGAACGTTTATTCAGTATGGAACTTACGTTAGAGCAGTTTCTCTAAATGCACTAACACATGTTTTTCAAACTTTCCCAAACTTTAACTGCCGTTTTGACCCCTTTCGCAACATTTTACAGAAAAAAAATCCTGCTCAATAAAATCTTCCCCTTCTTGTCTGCATTTCCAGTACGAAGTCGAATTTCAAATCGGGGCTACCAATCTGTAACTAGAGCTATTTTCGTAACCCATTGCATGTCTTTTAGGTTTTTGTAAAACATGTCAGAAGTTAGAAGATTCATTTATTTCCAAACAACTATCATTTTGACCAATAAAAGAGTTAGACAAAAAATATTTTGGATTAAATCCTTCCTCTACTTCTCTGCTTGTCAAATGCGGAGAACGTTTATTCAGTATGGAACTTACGTTAGAGCAGTTTCTCTAAATGCACTACCACATGTTTTTCAAACTTTCCTAAATTTTAACTGCTGTTTTGACCCCTTTCGCAACATTTTACAGAAAAAAAATTCTGCTATATAAAAATCTTCCCCTTCTTGTCTGCTTTTCAAGTACGAAGTCGGATTTCAAATCGGGGCTACCAATCTGTAACTAGAGCTATTTTCGTAACCCATTGCATGTCTTTTAGGTGTTTTGTAAAACATGTCAGAAGTTAGAAGATTCATTTATTTCCAAACAACTATCATTTTGACCACTAAACCAAAGAGTTTGACAAAAAATATTTTGGATTAAAACCTTCCCCTACTTCTCTGCTTGTCAAATGCGGAGAACGTTTATTCAGTATGGAACTTACGTTAGAGCAGTTTCTCTAAATGCACTACCACATGTTTTTCAAACTTTCCCAAACTTTAACTGCTGTTTTGACCCCTTTCGCAACATTTTACAGAAAAAAATTTCTGCTATATAAAAATCTTCCCCTTCTTGTCTGCTTTTCAAGTACGAAGTCGGATTTCAAATCGGGGCTACCAATATGTAACTAGAGATATTTTCGTAACCCATTGCATGTCTTTTAGGTTTTTGTAAAACATGTCAGAAGTTAGAAGATTCATTTATTTCCAAACAACTATCATTTTGACCACTAAAAGAGTAAGACAAAAATATTTTGGATTAAATCCTTCCTCTACTTCTGCTTGTCAAATGCGGAAACAGTTTATTCAGTATGGAACTTACGTTACAACAGTTTTACTAACGCTATCACATGTTTTCAAACTTTCCCAAACAACTGCCGTTTTGACCCCTTCCGCAACATTTTACAGAAAAAAATGTCTGCTATATAAAATCTTCCCCTTCTTGTCTGCTTTTCAAGGACGAAGTCGCATTTCAAATCGGGGCTACCAGCCTGTGACTAGAGCTATTTTCGTAACCCATTGCATGTCTTTTAGGTTTTTGTAAAACATGTCAGAAGTTAGCAGATTCATTCATTTCCAAACATGGGTTACGAAATCTATCATTTTGACCACTAAAAGAGTTAGACAAAAAATATTTTGGATTAAATCCTTCCTCTACTTCTCTGCTTGTCAAATGCGGAGAACGTTTATTCAGTATGGAACTTACGTTAGAGCAGTTTCTCTAAATGCACTACCACATGTTTTTCAAACTTTCCCAAACTTTAACTGCTGTTTTGACCCCTTTCGCAACATTTTACAGAAAAAAAATTCTGCTATATAAAATCTTCCCCTTCTTGTCTGCTTTTCAAGTATGAAGTCGGAATTCAAATCGGGGCTACCGATCTGTAAATAGAGCTATTTTCGTAACCCATTGCATGTCTTTTAGGTTTTTGTAAAACATGTCAGAAGTTAGAAGATTCATTTATTTCCAAACAACTATCATTTTGACCACTAAACCAAAGAGTTTGACAAAAAATATTTTGGATTAAAACCTTCCTCTACTTCTCTGCTTGTCAAATGCGGAGAACGTTTATTCAGTATGGAACTTACGTTAGAGCAGTTTCTCTAAATGCACTACCACATGTTTTTCAAACTTTCCCAAACTTTAACTGCTGTTTTGACCCCTTTTGCAACATTTTACAGAAAAAAATTTCTGCTATATAAAAATCTTCCCCTTCTTGTCTGCTTTTCAAGTACGAAGTCGGATTTCAAATCGGGGCTACCAATCTGTAACTAGAGCTATTTTCGTAACCCATTGCATGTCTTTTAGTTTTTTTTTAAAACATGTCAGAAGTTAGAAGATTCATTTATTTCCAAACAACTATCATTTTGACCACTAAAAGAGTTAGACAAAAAATATTTTGGATTAAATCCTTCCTCTACTTCTCTGCTTGTCAAATGCGGAGAACGTTTATTCAGTATGGAACTTACGTTAGAGCAGTTTCTCTAAATGCACTACCACATGTTTTTCAAACTTTCCCAAACTTTAACTGCTGTTTTGACCCCTTTCGCAACATTTTACAGAAAAAAAATTCTGCTATATAAAAATCTTCCCCTTCTTGTCTGCTTTTCAAGTACGAAGTCGGATTTCAAATCGGGGCTACCAATCTGTAACTAGAGCTATTTTCGTAACCCATTGCATGTCTTTTAGGTGTTTTATAAAACATGTCAGAAGTTAGAAGATTCATTTATTTCCAAACAACTATCATTTTGACCACTAAACCAAAGAGTTTGACAAAAAATATTTTGGATTAAAACCTTCCCCTACTTCTCTGCTTGTCAAATGCGGAGAACGTTTATTCAGTATTGAACTTACGTTAGAGCAGTTTCTCTAAATGCACTACCACATGTTTTTCAAACTTTCACAAACTTTAACTGCCATTTTGACCACTTTCGCAACATTTTACAGAAAAAAAATTCTGCTATATAAAATCTTCCCCTTCTTGTCTGCTTTTCAAGTATGAAGTCGGAATTCAAATCGGGGCTACCGATCTGTAAATAGAGCTATTTTCGTAACCCATTGCATGTCTTTTAGGTTTTTGTAAAACATGTCAGAAGTTAGAAGATTCATTTATTTCCAAACAACTATCATTTTGACCACTAAACCAAAGAGTTTGACAAAAAATATTTTGGATTAAAACCTTCCTCTACTTCTCTGCTTGTCAAATGCGGAGAACGTTTATTCAGTATGGAACTTACGTTAGAGCAGTTTCTCTAAATGCACTACAACATGTTTTTCAAACTTTCCCAAACTTTAACTGCTGTTTTGACCCCTTTTGCAACATTTTACAGAAAAAAAATTCTGCTATATAAAAATCTTCCCCTTCTTGTCTGCTTTTCAAGTACGAAGTCGGATTTCAAATCGGGGCTACCAATATGTAACTAGAGCTATTTTCGTAACCCATTGCATGTCTTTTAGTTTTTTGTAAAACATGTCAGAAGTTAGAAGATTCATTTGTTTCCAAACAACTATCATTTTGACCACTAAACCAAAGAGTTTGACAAAAAATATTTTTTGGATTAAAACCTTCCTCTACTTCTCTGCTTGTCAAATGCGGAGAACGTTTATTCAGTATGGAACTTACGTTAGAGCAGTTTCTCTAAATGCACTACCACATGTTTTTCAAACTTTCACAAAGTTTAACTGCTGTTTTGACCCCTTTCGCAACATTTTACAGAAAAAAAATTCTGCTATATAAAATCTTCCCCTTCTTGTCTGCTTTTCAAGTATGAAGTCGGAATTCAAATCGGGGCTACCGATCTGTAAATAGAGCTATTTTCGTAACCCATTGCATGTCTTTTAGGTTTTTGTAAAACATGTCAGAAGTTAGAAGATTCATTTATTTCCAAACAACTATCATTTTGACCACTAAACCAAAGAGTTTGACAAAAAATATTTTGGATTAAAACCTTCCTCTACTTCTCTGCTTGTCAAATGCGGAGAACGTTTATTCAGTATGGAACTTACGTTAGAGCAGTTTCTCTAAATGCACTACAACATGTTTTTCAAACTTTCCAAAACTTTAACTGCTGTTTTGACCCCTTTTGCAACATTTTACAGAAAAAAAATTCTGCTATATAAAAATCTTCCCCTTCTTGTCTGCTTTTCAAGTACGAAGTCGGATTTCAAATCGGGGCTACCAATATGTAACTAGAGCTATTTTCGTAACCCATTGCATGTCTTTTAGGTTTTTGTAAAACATGTCAGAAGTTAGAAGATTCATTTGTTTCCAAACAACTATCATTTTGACCACTAAACCAAAGAGTTTGACAAAAAATATTTTGGATTAAATCCTTCCTCTACTTCTCTGCTTGTCAAATGCGGAAAACGTTTATTCAGTATGGAACTTACGTTAGAGCAGTTTCTCTAAATGCACTACCACCAGTTTTTCAAACTTTCCCAAACTTTAACTGCTGTTTTGACCCCTTTCGCAACATTTTACAGAAAAAAAATTCTGCTATATTAAAATCTTCCCCTTCTTGTCTGCTTTTCAAGTACGAAGTCCGATTTCAAATTGGGGCTACCAATATGTAACTAGAGCTATTTTCGTAACCCATTGCATGTCTTTTAGGTTTTTGTAAAACATGTCAGAAGTTAGAAGATTCATTTATTTCCAAACAACTATCATTTTGACCACTAAAAGAGTTAGACAAAAAATATTTTGGATTAAAACCTTCCTCTACTTCTCTGCTTGTCAAATGCGGAGAACGTTTATTCAGTATGGAACTTACGTTAGAGCAGTTTCTCTAAATGCACTACCACATGTTTTTCAAACTTTCCCAAACTTTAACTGCTGTTTTGACCCCTTTCGCAACATTTTACAGAATTTTTTTTTTGCTATATAAAAATCTTCCCCTTCTTGTCTGCTTTTCAAGTACGAAGTCGGATTTCAAATCGGGGCTACCAATATGTAACTAGAGCTATTTTCGTAACCCATTGCATGTCTTTTAGGTTTTTGTAAAACATGTCAGAAGTTAGAAGATTCATTTATTTCCAAACAACTATCATTTTGACCACTAAAAGAGTTAGACAAAAATATTTTGGATTAAATCCTTCCTCTACTTCTCTGCTTGTCAAATGCGGAAACAGTTTATTCAGTATGGAACTTACGTTACAACAGTTTTACTAACGCTACCACATGTTTTCAAACTTTCCCAAACAACTGCCGTTTTGACCCCTTCCGCAACATTTTACAGAAAAAAATGTCTGCTATATAAAATCTTCCATTTCTTGTCTGCTTTTCAAGGACGAAGTCGCATTTCAAATCGGGGCTACCAGCCTGTGACTAGAGCTATTTTCGTAACCCATTGCATGTCTTTTAGGTTTTTGTAAAACATGTCAGAAGTTAGCAGATTCATTCATTTCCAAACATGGGTTACGAAATCTATCATTTTGACCACTAAACCAAAGAGTTTGACAAAAAATATTTTGGATTAAAACCTTCCTCTACTTCTCTGCTTGTCAAATGCGGAGAAGGTTTATTCAGTATGGAACTTACGTTAGAGCAGTTTCTCTAAATGCACAACCACATGTTTTTCAAACTTTCCTAAACTTTAACTGCCGTTTTGACCCCTTTCGCAACATTTTACAGAAAAAAAATCCTGCTCAATAAAATCTTCTTCTTCTTGTCTGCATTTCCAGTACGAAGTCGAATTTCAAATCGGGTCTACCAATCTGTAACTAGAGCTATTTTCGTAACCCATTGCATGTCTTTTAGGTTTTTGTAAAACATGTCAGAAGTTAGAAGATTCATTTATTTCCAAACAACTATCATTTTGACCACTAAAACAAAGAGTTTGACAAAAAATATTTCAGATTAAAACCTTCCTCTACTTCTCTGCTTGTCAAATGCGGAGAACGTTTATTCAGTATGGAATTTACGTTAGAGCAGTTTCTCTAAATGCACTAACACATGTTTTTCAAACTTTCCCAAACTTTAACTGCTGTTTTGACCCCTTTCGCAACATTTTACAGAAAAAAAATTCTGCTATATAAAAATCTTCCCCTTCTTGTCTGCTTTTCAAGTACGAAGTCGGATTTCAAATCGGGGCTAAAAATCTGTAACTAGAGCTATTTTCGTAACCCATTGCATGTCTTTTAGGTTTTTGTAAAACATGTCAGAAGTTAGAAGATTCATTTATTTCCAAACAACTATCATTTTGACAACTAAAAGAGTTAGACAAAAAACATTTTGGATTAAATCCTTCCTTTACTTCTCTGCTTGTCAAATGCGGAGAACGTTTATTCAGTATGGAACTTACGTTAGAGCAGTTTCTCTAAATGCACTACCACATGTTTTTCAAACTTTCCCAAACTTTAACTGCCGTTTTGACCCCTTTCGCAACATTTTACAGAAATAAATGTCTGCTATATAAAATCTTCCCCTTCTTGTCTGCTTTTCAAGGACGAAGTCGGATTTCAAATCGGGGCTACCAGTCTGTGACTAGAGCTATTTTCGTAACCCATTGCATGTCTTTTAGGTTTTTGTAAAACATGTCAGAAATTAGGAGATTCATTCATTTCCAAACATGGGTTACGAAATCTATCATTTTGACCACTAAACCAAAGAGTTTGACAAAAAATATTTTGGATTAAAACCTTCCTCTACTTCTCTGCTTGTCAAATGCGGAGAAGGTTTATTCAGTATGGAACTTACGTTAGAGCAGTTTCTCTAAATGCACTACCACATGTTTTTCAAACTTTCCCAAACTTTAACTGCCGTTTTGACCCCTTTCGCAAAATTTAACAGAAAAAAAATCCTGCTCTATAAAATCTTCCCCTTCTTGTCTGCATTTCGAGTACGAAGTCGGATTTCAAATCGGGGCTACCAATCTGTAACTAGAGCTATTTTCGTAACCCATTGCATGTCTTTTAGGTTTATGTAAAACATGTCAGAAGTTAGAAGATTCATTTATTTCCAAACAACTATCATTTTGACCACTAAAAGAGTTAGACAAAAAATATTTTGGATTAAATCCTTCCTCTACTTCTCTGCTTGTCAAATGCGGAGAACGTTTATTCAGTATGGAACTTACGTTAGACCAGATTCTCTAATTGCACTACCACATGTTTTTCAAACTTTCCCAAACTTTAACTGCTGTTTTGAACCCTTTCGCAACATTTTACAGAAAAAAATTTCTGCTATATAAAAATCTTCCCCTTCTTGTCTGCTTTTCAAGTACGAAGTCGGATTTCAAATCGGGGCTACCAATCTGTAACTAGAGCTATTTTCGTAACCCATTGCATGTCTTTTAGGTTTTTGTAAAACATGTCAGAAGTTAGAAGATTCATTTATTTCCAAACAACTATCATTTTGACCACTAAAAGAGTTAGACAAAAAATATTTTGGATTAAATCCTTCCTCTACTTCTCTGCTTGTCAAATGCGGAGAACGTTTATTCAGTATGGAACTTACGTTAGAGCAGTTTCTCTAAATGCACTACCACATGTTTTTCAAACTTTCCCAAACTTTAACTGCTGTTTTGACCCCTTTCGCAACATTTTACAGAAAAAAAATCCTGCTCTATAAAATCTTCCCCTTCTTGTCTGCATTTCCAGTACGAAGTCGGATTTCAAATCGGGGCTACCAATCTGTTACTAGAGCTATTTTCGTAACCCATTGCATGTCTTTTAGGTTTTTGTAAAACATGTCAGAAGTTAGAAGATTCATTTATTTCCAAACAACTATAATTTTGACCACTAAAACAAAGAGTTTGACAAAAAATATTTCAGATTAAAACCTTCCTCTACTTCTCTGCTTGTCAAATGCGGAGAACGTTTATTCAGTATGGAATTTACGTTAGAGCAGTTTCTCTAAATGCACTAACACATGTTTTTCAAACTTTCCCAAACTTTAACTGCTGTTTTGACCCCTTTCGCAACATTTTACAGAAAAAAAATTCTGCTATATAAAAATCTTCCCCTTCTTGTCTGCTTTTCAAGTACGAAGTCGGATTTCAAATCGGGGCTAAAAATCTGTAACTAGAGCTATTTTCGTAACCCATTGCATGTCTTTTAGGTTTTTGTAAAACATGTCAGAAGTTAGAAGATTCATTTATTTCCAAACAACTATCATTTTGACCACTAAAAGAGTTAGACAAAAAACATTTTGGATTAAATCCTTCCTTTACTTCTCTGCTTGTCAAATGCGGAGAACGTTTATTCAGTATGGAACTTACGTTAGAGCAGTTTCTCTAAATGCACTACCACATGTTTTTCAAACTTTCCCAAACTTTAACTGCCGTTTTGACCCCTTTCGCAACATTTTACAGAAATAAATGTCTGCTATATAAAATCTTCCCCTTCTTGTCTGCTTTTCAAGGACGAAGTCGGATTTCAAATCGGGGCTACCAGTCTGTGACTAGAGCTATTTTCGTAACCCATTGCATGTCTTTTAGGTTTTTGTAAAACATGTCAGAAATTAGGAGATTCATTCATTTCCAAACATGGGTTACGAAATCTATCATTTTGACCACTAAACCAAAGAGTTTGACAAAAAATATTTTGGATTAAAACCTTCCTCTACTTCTCTGCTTGTCAAATGCGGAGAAGGTTTATTCAGTATGGAACTTACGTTAGAGCAGTTTCTCTAAATGCACAACCACATGTTTTTCAAACTTTCCCAAACTTTAACTGCCGTTTTGACCCCTTTCGCAACATTTTACAGAAAAAAAATCCTGCTCAATAAAATCTTCTTCTTCTTGTCTGCATTTCCAGTACGAAGTCGAATTTCAAATCGGGTCTACCAATCTGTAACTAGAGCTATTTTCGTAACCCATTGCATGTCTTTTAGGTTTTTGTAAAACATGTCAGAAGTTAGAAGATTCATTTATTTCCAAACAACTATCATTTTGACCACTAAAACAAAGAGTTTGACAAAAAATATTTCAGATTAAAACCTTCCTCTACTTCTCTGCTTGTCAAATGCGGAGAACGTTTATTCAGTATGGAATTTACGTTAGAGCAGTTTCTCTAAATGCACTAACACATGTTTTTCAAACTTTCCCAAACTTTAACTGCTGTTTTGACCCCTTTCGCAACATTTTACAGAAAAAAAATTCTGCTATATAAAAATCTTCCCCTTCTTGTCTGCTTTTCAAGTACGAAGTCGGATTTCAAATCGGGGCTAAAAATCTGTAACTAGAGCTATTTTCGTAACCCATTGCATGTCTTTTAGGTTTTTGTAAAACATGTCAGAAGTTAGAAGATTCATTTATTTCCAAACAACTATCATTTTGACCACTAAAAGAGTTAGACAAAAAACATTTTGGATTAAATCCTTCCTTTACTTCTCTGCTTGTCAAATGCGGAGAACGTTTATTCAGTATGGAACTTACGTTAGAGCAGTTTCTCTAAATGCACTACCACATGTTTTTCAAACTTTCCCAAACTTTAACTGCCGTTTTGACCCCTTTCGCAACATTTTACAGAAATAAATGTCTGCTATATAAAATCTTCCCCTTCTTGTCTGCTTTTCAAGGACGAAGTCGGATTTCAAATCGGGGCTACCAGTCTGTGACTAGAGCTATTTTCGTAACCCATTGCATGTCTTTTAGGTTTTTGTAAAACATGTCAGAAATTAGGAGATTCATTCATTTCCAAACATGGGTTACGAAATCTATCATTTTGACCACTAAACCAAAGAGTTTGACAAAAAATATTTTGGATTAAAACCTTCCTCTACTTCTCTGCTTGTCAAATGCGGAGAAGGTTTATTCAGTATGGAACTTACGTTAGAGCAGTTTCTCTAAATGCACTACCACATGTTTTTCAAACTTTCCCAAACTTTAACTGCCGTTTTGACCCCTTTCGCAAAATTTAACAGAAAAAAAATCCTGCTCTATAAAATCTTCCCCTTCTTGTCTGCATTTCGAGTACGAAGTCGGATTTCAAATCGGGGCTACCAATCTGTAACTAGAGCTATTTTCGTAACCCATTGCATGTCTTTTAGGTTTATGTAAAACATGTCAGAAGTTAGAAGATTCATTTATTTCCAAACAACTATCATTTTGACCACTAAAAGAGTTAGACAAAAAATATTTTGGATTAAATCCTTCCTCTACTTCTCTGCTTGTCAAATGCGGAGAACGTTTATTCAGTATGGAACTTACGTTAGACCAGATTCTCTAATTGCACTACCACATGTTTTTCAAACTTTCCCAAACTTTAACTGCTGTTTTGAACCCTTTCGCAACATTTTACAGAAAAAAATTTCTGCTATATAAAAATCTTCCCCTTCTTGTCTGCTTTTCAAGTACGAAGTCGGATTTCAAATCGGGGCTACCAATCTGTAACTAGAGCTATTTTCGTAACCCATTGCATGTCTTTTAGGTTTTTGTAAAACATGTCAGAAGTTAGAAGATTCATTTATTTCCAAACAACTATCATTTTGACCACTAAAAGAGTTAGACAAAAAATATTTTGGATTAAATCCTTCCTCTACTTCTCTGCTTGTCAAATGCGGAGAACGTTTATTCAGTATGGAACTTACGTTAGAGCAGTTTCTCTAAATGCACTACCACATGTTTTTCAAACTTTCCCAAACTTTAACTGCTGTTTTGACCCCTTTCGCAACATTTTACAGAAAAAAAATCCTGCTCTATAAAATCTTCCCCTTCTTGTCTGCATTTCCAGTACGAAGTCGGATTTCAAATCGGGGCTACCAATCTGTTACTAGAGCTATTTTCGTAACCCATTGCATGTCTTTTAGGTTTTTGTAAAACATGTCAGAAGTTAGAAGATTCATTTATTTCCAAACAACTATCATTTTGACCACTAAACCAAAGAGATTGACAAAAAATATTTTGGATTAAAACCTTCCTCTACTTCTCTGCTTGTCAAATGCGGAGAACGTTTATTCAGTATGGAACTTACGTTAGAGCAGTTTCTCTAAATGCACTACCACATGTTTTTCAAACTTTCCTAAATTTTAACTGCTGTTTTGACCCCTTTCGCAACATTTTACAGAAAAAAAATTCTGCCATATAAAAATCTTCCCCTTCTTGTCTGCTTTTCAAGTACGAAGTCGGATTTCAAATCGGGGCTACCAATCTGTAACTAGAGCTATTTTCGTAACCCATTGCATGTCTTTTAGGTTTTTGTAAAACATGTCAGAAGTTAGAAGATTCATTTATTTCCAAACAACTATCATTTTGACCACTAAAAGAATTAGACAAAAAAAATATTTTGGATTAAATCCTTCCTCTACTTCTCTGCTTGTCAAATGCGGAAAACGTTTATTCAGTATTGAACTTACGTTAGAGCAGTTTCTCTAAATGCACTACCACATGTTTTTCAAACTTTCACAAACTTTAACTGCTGTTTTGACCCCTTTCGCAACATTTTACATAAAAAAAATTCTGCTATATAGAAATCTTCCCCTTCTTGTCTGCTTTTCAAGTACGAAGTCGGATTTCAAATCGGGGCTACCAATCTGTAACTAGAGCTATTTTCGTAACCCATTGCATGTCTTTTAGGTTTTTGTAAAACATGTCAGAAGTTAGAAGATTCATTTATTTCCAAACAACTATCATTTTGACCACTAAAAGAGTTAGACAAAAAATATTTTGGATTAAATCCTTCCTCTACTTCTCTGCTTGTCAAATGCGGAGAACGTTTATTCAGTTTGGAACTTATGTTAGAGCAGTTTCTCTAAATGCACTACCACATGTTTTTCAAACTTTCCCAAACTTTAACTGCTGTTTTGACCCCTTTCGCAACATTTTACAGAAAAAAATTTCTGCTATATAAAAATCTTCCCCTTCTTGTCTGCTTTTCAAGTACGAAGTCGGATTTCAAATCGGGGCTACCAATCTGTAACTAGAGCTATTTTCGTAACCCATTGCATGTCTTTTAGGTTTTTGTAAAACATGTCAGTAGTTAGAAGATTCATTTATTTCCAAACAACTATCATTTTGACCACAAAACCAAAGAGTTTGAAAAAAAATATTTTGGATTAAAACCTTCCTCTACTTCTCTGCTTGTCAAATGCGGAGAACGTTTATTCAGTATGGAACTTACGTTAGAGCAGTTTCTCTAAATGCACTACCACATGTTTTTCAAACTTTCCCAAACTTTAACTGCTGTTTTGACCCCTTTCGCAACATTTTACAGAAAAAAAATCCTGCTCTATAAAATCTTCCCCTTCTTGTCTGCATTTCCAGTACGAAGTCGGATTTCAAATCGGGGCTACCAATCTGTTACTAGAGCTATTTTCGTAACCCATTGCATGTCTTTTAGGTTTTTGTAAAACATGTCAGAAGTTAGAAGATTCATTTATTTCCAAACAACTATCATTTTGACCACTAAACCAAAGAGTTTGACAAAAAATATTTTGGATTAAAACCTTCCTCTACTTCTCTGCTTGTCAAATGCGGAGAACGTTTATTCAGTATGGAACTTACGTTAGAGCAGTTTCTCTAAATGCACTACCACATGTTTTTCAAACTTTCCTAAATTTTAACTGCTGTTTTGACCCCTTTCGCAACATTTTACAGAAAAAAAATTCTGCTATATAAAAATCTTCCCCTTCTTGTCTGCTTTTCAAGTACGAAGTCGGATTTCAAATCGGGGCTACCAATCTGTAACTAGAGCTATTTTCGTAACCCATTGCATGTCTTTTAGGTTTTTGTAAAACATGTCAGAAGTTAGAAGATTCATTTATTTCCAAACAACTATCATTTTGACCACTAAAAGAATTAGACAAAAAAAATATTTTGGATTAAATCCTTCCTCTACTTCTCTGCTTGTCAAATGCGGAAAACGTTTATTCAGTATTGAACTTACGTTAGAGCAGTTTCTCTAAATGCACTACCACATGTTTTTCAAACTTTCACAAACTTTAACTGCTGTTTTGACCCCTTTCGCAACATTTTACAGAAAAAAAATTCTGCTATATAGAAATCTTCCCCTTCTTGTCTGCTTTTCAAGTACGAAGTCGGATTTCAAATCGGGGCTACCAATCTGTAACTAGAGCTATTTTCGTAACCCATTGCATGTCTTTTAGGTTTTTGTAAAACATGTCAGAAGTTAGAAGATTCATTTATTTCCAAACAACTATCATTTTGACCACTAAAAGAGTTAGACAAAAAATATTTTGGATTAAATCCTTCCTCTACTTCTCTGCTTGTCAAATGCGGAGAACGTTTATTCAGTATGGAACTTACGTTAGAGCAGTTTCTCTAAATGCACTACCACATGTTTTTCAAACTTTCCCAAACTTTAACTGCTGTTTTGACCCCTTTCGCAACATTTTACAGAAAAAAATTTCTGCTATATAAAAATCTTCCCCTTCTTGTCTGCTTTTCAAGTACGAAGTCGGATTTCAAATCGGGGCTACCAATCTGTAACTAGAGCTATTTTCGTAACCCATTGCATGTCTTTTAGGTTTTTGTAAAACATGTCAGTAGTTAGAAAATTCATTTATTTCCAAACAACTATCATTTTGACCACTAAACCAAAGAGTTTGAAAAAAAATATTTTGGATTAAAACCTTCCTCTACTTCTCTGCTTGTCAAATGCGGAGAACGTTTATTCAGTATGGAACTTACGTTAGAGCAGTTTCTCAAAATGCACTACCACATGTTTTTCAAACTTTCCCAAACTCTAACTGCTGTTTTGACCCCTTTCGCAACATTTTACAGAAAAAAGTTTCTGCTATATAAAAATCTTCCCCTTCTTGTCTGCTTTTCAAGTACGAAGTCGGATTTCAAATCGGGGCTACCAATATGTAACTAGAGCTATTTTCGTAACCCATTGCATGTCTTTTAGGTTTTTGTAAAACATGTCAGAAGTTAGAAGATTCATTTATTTCCAAACAACTATCATTTTGACCACTAAAAGAGTTAGACAAAAAATATTTTGGATTAAATCCTTCCTCTACTTCTCTGCTTGTCAAATGCGGAGAACGTTTATTCAGTATGGAACTTACGTTAGACCAGATTCTCTAATTGCACTACCACATGTTTTTCAAACTTTCCCAAACTTTAACTGCTGTTTTGAACCCTTTCGCAACATTTTACAGAAAAAAATTTCTGCTATATAAAAATCTTCCCCTTCTTGTCTGCTTTTCAAGTACGAAGTCGGATTTCAAATCGGGGCTACCAATCTGTAACTAGAGCTATTTTCGTAACCCATTGCATGTCTTTTAGGTTTTTGTAAAACATGTCAGAAGTTAGAAGATTCATTTATTTCCAAACAACTATCATTTTGACCACTAAAAGAGTTAGACAAAAAATATTTTGGATTAAATCCTTCCTCTACTTCTCTGCTTGTCAAATGCGGAGAACGTTTATTCAGTATGGAACTTACGTTAGAGCAGTTTCTCTAAATGCACTACCACATGTTTTTCAAACTTTCCCAAACTTTAACTGCTGTTTTGACCCCTTTCGCAACATTTTACAGAAAAAAAATCCTGCTCTATAAAATCTTCCCCTTCTTGTCTGCATTTCCAGTACGAAGTCGGATTTCAAATCGGGGCTACCAATCTGTTACTAGAGCTATTTTCGTAACCCATTGCATGTCTTTTAGGTTTTTGTAAAACATGTCAGAAGTTAGAAGATTCATTTATTTCCAAACAACTATCATTTTGACCACTAAACCAAAGAGTTTGACAAAAAATATTTTGGATTAAAACCTTCCTCTACTTCTCTGCTTGTCAAATGCGGAGAACGTTTATTCAGTATGGAACTTACGTTAGAGCAGTTTCTCTAAATGCACTACCACATGTTTTTCAAACTTTCCTAAATTTTAACTGCTGTTTTGACCCCTTTCGCAACATTTTACAGAAAAAAAATTCTGCTATATAAAAATCTTCCCCTTCTTGTCTGCTTTTCAAGTACGAAGTCGGATTTCAAATCGGGGCTACCAATCTGTAACTAGAGCTATTTTCGTAACCCATTGCATGTCTTTTAGGTTTTTGTAAAACATGTCAGAAGTTAGAAGATTCATTTATTTCCAAACAACTATCATTTTGACCACTAAAAGAATTAGACAAAAAAAATATTTTGGATTAAATCCTTCCTCTACTTCTCTGCTTGTCAAATGCGGAAAACGTTTATTCAGTATTGAACTTACGTTAGAGCAGTTTCTCTAAATGCACTACCACATGTTTTTCAAACTTTCACAAACTTTAACTGCTGTTTTGACCCCTTTCGCAACATTTTACAGAAAAAAAATTCTGCTATATAGAAATCTTCCCCTTCTTGTCTGCTTTTCAAGTACGAAGTCGGATTTCAAATCGGGGCTACCAATCTGTAACTAGAGCTATTTTCGTAACCCATTGCATGTCTTTTAGGTTTTTGTAAAACATGTCAGAAGTTAGAAGATTCATTTATTTCCAAACAACTATCATTTTGACCACTAAAAGAGTTAGACAAAAAATATTTTGGATTAAATCCTTCCTCTACTTCTCTGCTTGTCAAATGCGGAGAACGTTTATTCAGTATGGAACTTACGTTAGAGCAGTTTCTCTAAATGCACTACCACATGTTTTTCAAACTTTCCCAAACTTTAACTGCTGTTTTGACCCCTTTCGCAACATTTTACAGAAAAAAATTTCTGCTATATAAAAATCTTCCCCTTCTTGTCTGCTTTTCAAGTACGAAGTCGGATTTCAAATCGGGGCTACCAATCTGTAACTAGAGCTATTTTCGTAACCCATTGCATGTCTTTTAGGTTTTTGTAAAACATGTCAGTAGTTAGAAGATTCATTTATTTCCAAACAACTATCATTTTGACCACTAAACCAAAGAGTTTGAAAAAAAATATTTTGGATTAAAACCTTCCTCTACTTCTCTGCTTGTCAAATGCGGAGAACGTTTATTCAGTATGGAACTTACGTTAGAGCAGTTTCTCTAAATGCACTACCACATGTTTTTCAAACTTTCCCAAACTTTAACTGCTGTTTTGACCCCTTTCGCAACATTTTACAGAAAAAAAATTCTGCTATATAAAAATCTTCCCCTTCTTGTCTGCTTTTCAAGTACGATGTCGGATTTCAAATCGGGGCTACCAATCTGTTACTAGAGCTATTTTCGTAACCCATTGCATGTCTTTTAGGTTTTTGTAAAACATGTCAGAAGTTAGAAGATTCATTTATTTCCAAACAACTATCATTTGACCACTAAACCAAAGAGTTTGCCAAAAAATATTTTGGATTAAAACCTTCCTCTACTTCTCTGCTTGTCAAATGCGGAGAACGTTTATTCAGTATGGAACTTACGTTAGAGCAGTTTCTCAAAATGCACTACCACATGTTTTTCAAACTTTCCCAAACTTTAACTGCTGTTTTGACCCCTTTCGCAACATTTTACAGAAAAAAGTTTCCGCTATATAAAATCTTCCCCTTCTTGTCTGCTTTTCAAGTACGAAGTCGGATTTCAAATCGGGGCTACCAATATGTAACTAGAGCTATTTTCGTAACCCATTGCATGTCTTTTAGGTTTTTGTAAAACATGTCAGAAGTTAGAAGATTCATTTATTTCCAAACAACTATCATTTTGACCACTAAAAGAGTTAGACAAAAAATATTTTGGATTAAATCCTTCCTCTACTTCTCTTCTTGTCAAATGCGGAGAACGTTTATTCAGTATGGAACTTACGTTAGAGCAGTTTCTCTAAATGCACTACCACATGTTTTTCAAACTTTCCCAAACTTTAACTGCTGTTTTGACCCCTTTCGCAACATTTTACAGAAAAAAATTTCTGCTATATAAAAATCTTCCCCTTCTTGTCTGCTTTTCAAGTACGAAGTCGGATTTCAAATCGGGGCTACCAATCTGTAACTAGAGCTATTTTCGTAACCCATTGCATGTCTTTTAGGTTTTTGTAAAACATGTCAGAAGTTAGAAGATTCATTTATTTCCAAACAACTATCATTTTGACCACTAAAAGAGTTAGACAAAAAATATTTTGGATTAAATCCTTCCTCTACTTCTCTGCTTGTCAAATGCGGAGAACGTTTATTCAGTATGGAACTTACGTTAGAGCAGTTTCTCTAAATGCACTACCACATGTTTTTCAAACTTTCCAAAAATTTAACTGCTGTTTTGACCCCTTTCGCAACATTTTACAGAAAAAAAATCCTGCTCTATAAAATCTTCCCCTTCTTGTCTGCATTTCCAGTACGAAGTCGGATTTCAAATCGGGGCTACCAATCTGTAACTAGAGCTATTTTCGTAACCCATTGCATGTCTTTAGGTTTTTGTAAAACATGTCAGAAGTTAGAAGATTCATTTATTTCCAAACAACTATCATTTTGACCACTAAAAGAGTTAGACAAAAAAATATTTTGGATTAAATCCTTCCTCTACTTCTCTGCTTGTCAAATGCGGAGAACGTTTATTCAGTATGGAACTTACGTTAGAGCAGTTTCTCTAAATGCACTACCACATGTTTTTCAAACTTTCCCAAACTTTAACTGCTGTTTTGACCCTTTTCGCAACATTTTACAGAAAAAAAATTCTGCTATATAAAAATCTTCCCCTTCTTGTCTGCTTTTCAAGTACGAAGTCGGATTTCAAATCAGGGCTACCAATCTGTAACTACAGCTATTTTCGTAACCCATTGCATGTCTTTTAGGTTTTTGTAAAACATGTCAGAAGTTAGAAGATTCATTTATTTCCAAACAACTATATTTTGACCACTAAACCAAGGGAGTTAGACAAAAAATATTTTGGATTAAAACCTTCCTCTACTTCTCTGCTTGTCAAATGCGGAGAACGTTTATTCAGTATGGAACTTACGTTAGAGCAGTTTCTCTAAATGCACTACCACATGTTTTTCAAACTTTCCCAAACTTTAACTGCTGTTTTGACCCCTTTCGCAACATTTTACAGAAAAAAATTTCTGCTATATAAAAATCTTCCCCTTCTTGTCTGCATTTCCAGTACGAAGTCGGATTTCAAATCGGGGCTACCAATCTGTAACTAGAGCTATTTTCGTAACCCATTGCATGTCTTTTAGGTTTTTGTAAAACATGTCAGAAGTTAGAAGATTCATTTATTTCCAAACAACTATCATTTTGACCACTAAAAGAGTTAGACAAAAAATATTTTGGATTAAATCCTTCCTCTACTTCTCTGCTTGTCAAATGCGGAGAACGTTTATTCAGTATGGAACTTACGTTAGAGCAGTTTCTCTAAATGCACTACCACATGTTTTTCAAACTTTCCCAAACTTTAACTGCTGTTTTGACCCCTTTCGCAACATTTTACAGAAAATAATTTCTGCTATATAAAAATCTTCCCCTTCTTGTCTGCTTTTCAAGTACGAAGTCGGATTTCAAATCGGGGCTACCAATCTGTAACTAGAGCTATTTTCGTAACCCATTGCATGTCTTTTAGGTTTTTGTAAAACATGTCAGAAGTTAGAAGATTCATTTATTTCCAAACAACTATCATTTTGACCACTAAAAGAGTTAGACAAAAAATATTTTGGATTAAATCCTTCCTCTACTTCTCTGCTTGTCAAATGCGGAGAACGTTTATTCAGTATGGAACTTACGTTAGAGCAGTTTCTCTAAATGCACTACCACATGTTTTTCAAACTTTCCAAAAATTTAACTGCTGTTTTGACCCCTTTCGCAACATTTTACAGAAAAAAAATTCTGCTATATAAAAATCTTCCCCTTCTTGTCTGCTTTTCAAGTACGAAGTCGGATTTCAAATCGGGGCTACCAATATGTAACTAGAGCTATTTTCGTAACCCATTGCATGTCTTTTAGGTTTTTGTAAAACATGTCAGAAGTTAGAAGATTCATTTATTTCCAAACAACTATCATTTTGACCACTAAAAGAGTTAGACAAAAAATATTTTGGATTAAATCCTTCCTCTACTTCTCTGCTTGTCAAATGCGGAGAACGTTTATTCAGTATGGAACTTACGTTAGAGCAGTTTCTCTAAATGCACTACCACATGTTTTTCAAACTTTCCCAAACTTTAACTGCCGTTTTGACCCCTTTCGCAACATTTTACAGAAAAAAAATCCTGCTCTATAAAATCTTCCCCTTCTTGTCTGCATTTCCAGTACGAAGTCGGATTTCAAATCGGGGCTACCAATCTGTAACTAGAGCTATTTTCGTAACCCATTGCATGTCTTTTAGGTTTTTGTAAAACATGTCAGAAGTTAGAAGATTCATTTATTTCCAAACAACTATCATTTTGACCACTAAAAGAGTTAGACAAAAAATATTTTGGATTAAATCCTTCCTCTACTTCTCTGCTTGTCAAATGCGGAGAACGTTTATTCAGTATGGAACTTACGTTAGAGCAGTTTCTCTAAATGCACTACCACATGTTTTTCAAACTTTCCCAAACTTTAACTGCCGTTTTGACCCCTTTCGCAACATTTTACAGAAAAAAAATCCTGCTCTATAAAATCTTCCCCTTCTTGTCTGCATTTCCAGTACGAAGTCGGATTTCAAATCGGGGCTACCAATCTGTAACTAGAGCTATTTTCGTAACCCATTGCATGTCTTTTAGGTTTTTGTAAAACATGTCAGAAGTTAGAAGATTCATTTATTTCCAAACAACTATCATTTTGACCACTAAAAGAGTTAGACAAAAAATATTTTGGATTAAATCCTTCCTCTACTTCTCTGCTTGTCAAATGCGGAGAACGTTTATTCAGTATGGAACTTACGTTAGAGCAGTTTCTCTAAATGCACTACCACATGTTTTTCAAACTTTCCCAAACTTTAACTGCTGTTTTGACCCTTTTCGCAACATTTTACAGAAAAAAATTTCTGCTATATAAAAATCTTCCCCTTCTTGTCTGCTTTTCAAGTACGAAGTCGGATTTCAAATCGGGGCTACCAATCTGTAACTACAGCTATTTTCGTAACCCATTGCATGTCTTTTAGGTTTTTGTAAAACATGTCAGAAGTTAGAAGATTCATTTATTTCCAAACAACTATCATTTTGACCACTAAACCAAGGGAGTTAGACAAAAAATATTTTGGATTAAAACCTTCCTCTACTTCTCTGCTTGTCAAATGCGGAGAACGTTTATTCAGTATGGAACTTACGTTAGAGCAGTTTCTCTAAATGCACTACCACATGTTTTTCAAACTTTCCCAAACTTTAACTGCTGTTTTGACCCCTTTCGCAACATTTTACAGAAAAAAAATTCTGCTATATAAAAATCTTCCCCTTCTTGTCTGCATTTCAAGTACGAAGTCGGATTTCAAATCGGGGCTACCAATATGTAACTAGAGCTATTTTCGTAACCCATTGCATGTCTTTTAGGTTTTTGTAAAACATGTCAGAAGTTAGAAGATTCATTTATTTCCAAACAACTATCATTTTGACCACTAAAAGAGTTAGACAAAAAATATTTTGGATTAAATCCTTCCTCTACTTCTCTGCTTGTCAAATGCGGAGAACGTTTATTCAGTATGGAACTTACGTTAGAGCAGTTTCTCTAAATGCACTACCACATGTTTTTCAAACTTTCCCAAACTTTAACTGCTGTTTTGACCCTTTTCGCAACATTTTACAGAAAAAAATTTCTGCTATATAAAAATCTTCCCCTTCTTGTCTGCTTTTCAAGTACGAAGTCGGATTTCAAATCGGGGCTACCAATCTGTAACTAGAGCTATTTTCGTAACCCATTGCATGTCTTTTAGGTTTTTGTAAAACATGTCAGAAGTTAGAAGATTCATTTATTTCCAAACAACTATCATTTTGACCACTAAACCAAGAGTTAGACAAAAAATATTTTGGATTAAATCCTTCCTCTACTTCTCTGCTTGTCAAATGCGGAGAACGTTTATTCAGTATGGAACTTACGTTAGAGCAGTTTCTCTAAATGCACTACCACATGTTTTTCAAACTTTCCCAAACTTTAACTGCTGTTTTGACCCCTTTCGCAACATTTTACAGAAAAAAAATTCTGCTATATAAAATCTTCCCCTTCTTGTCTGCTTTTCAAGTACGAAGTCGGATTTCAAATCGGGGCTACCAATCTGTAACTAGAGCTATTTTCGTAACCCATTGCAAGTCTTTTAGGTTTTTGTAAAACATGTCAGAAGTTAGAAGATTCATTTATTTCCAAACAACTATCATTTTGACCACTAAACCAAAGAGTTTGACAAAAAATATTTTGGATTAAAACCTTCCTCTACTTCTCTGCTTGTCAAATGCGGAGAACGTTTATTCAGTATGGAACTTACGTTAGAGCAGTTTCTCTAAATGCACTACCACATGTTTTTCAAACTTTCCTAAATTTTAACTGCTGTTTTGACCCCTTTCGCAACATTTTACAGAAAAAAAATTCTGCTATATAAAAATCTTCCCCTTCTTGTCTGCTTTTCAAGTACGAAGTCGGATTTCAAATCGGGGCTACCAATCTGTAACTAGAGCTATTTTCGTAACCCATTGCATGTCTTTTAGGTTTTTGTAAAACATGTCAGAAGTTAGAAGATTCATTTATTTCCAAACAACTATCATTTTGACCACTAAAAGAATTAGACAAAAAAAATATTTTGGATTAAATCCTTCCTCTACTTCTCTGCTTGTCAAATGCGGAAAACGTTTATTCAGTATTGAACTTACGTTAGAGCAGTTTCTCTAAATGCACTACCACATGTTTTTCAAACTTTCACAAACTTTAACTGCTGTTTTGACCCCTTTCGCAACATTTTACAGAAAAAAAATTCTGCTATATAGAAATCTTCCCCTTCTTGTCTGCTTTTCAAGTACGAAGTCGGATTTCAAATCGGGGCTACCAATCTGTAACTAGAGCTATTTTCGTAACCCATTGCATGTCTTTTAGGTTTTTGTAAAACATGTCAGAAGTTAGAAGATTCATTTATTTCCAAACAACTATCATTTTGACCACTAAAAGAGTTAGACAAAAAATATTTTGGATTAAATCCTTCCTCTACTTCTCTGCTTGTCAAATGCGGAGAACGTTTATTCAGTATGGAACTTACGTTAGAGCAGTTTCTCTAAATGCACTACCACATGTTTTTCAAACTTTCCCAAACTTTAACTGCTGTTTTGACCCCTTTCGCAACATTTTACAGAAAAAAATTTCTGCTATATAAAAATCTTCCCCTTCTTGTCTGCTTTTCAAGTACGAAGTCGGATTTCAAATCGGGGCTACCAATCTGTAACTAGAGCTATTTTCGTAACCCATTGCATGTCTTTTAGGTTTTTGTAAAACATGTCAGTAGTTAGAAGATTCATTTATTTCCAAACAACTATCATTTTGACCACTAAACCAAAGAGTTTGAAAAAAAATATTTTGGATTAAAACCTTCCTCTACTTCTCTGCTTGTCAAATGCGGAGAACGTTTATTCAGTATGGAACTTACGTTAGAGCAGTTTCTCTAAATGCACTACCACATGTTTTTCAAACTTTCCCAAACTTTAACTGCTGTTTTGACCCCTTTCGCAACATTTTACAGAAAAAAAATTCTGCTATATAAAAATCTTCCCCTTCTTGTCTGCTTTTCAAGTACGATGTCGGATTTCAAATCGGGGCTACCAATCTGTTACTAGAGCTATTTTCGTAACCCATTGCATGTCTTTTAGGTTTTTGTAAAACATGTCAGAAGTTAGAAGATTCATTTATTTCCAAACAACTATCATTTGACCACTAAACCAAAGAGTTTGCCAAAAAATATTTTGGATTAAAACCTTCCTCTACTTCTCTGCTTGTCAAATGCGGAGAACGTTTATTCAGTATGGAACTTACGTTAGAGCAGTTTCTCAAAATGCACTACCACATGTTTTTCAAACTTTCCCAAACTTTAACTGCTGTTTTGACCCCTTTCGCAACATTTTACAGAAAAAAGTTTCCGCTATATAAAATCTTCCCCTTCTTGTCTGCTTTTCAAGTACGAAGTCGGATTTCAAATCGGGGCTACCAATATGTAACTAGAGCTATTTTCGTAACCCATTGCATGTCTTTTAGGTTTTTGTAAAACATGTCAGAAGTTAGAAGATTCATTTATTTCCAAACAACTATCATTTTGACCACTAAAAGAGTTAGACAAAAAATATTTTGGATTAAATCCTTCCTCTACTTCTCTTCTTGTCAAATGCGGAGAACGTTTATTCAGTATGGAACTTACGTTAGAGCAGTTTCTCTAAATGCACTACCACATGTTTTTCAAACTTTCCCAAACTTTAACTGCTGTTTTGACCCCTTTCGCAACATTTTACAGAAAAAAATTTCTGCTATATAAAAATCTTCCCCTTCTTGTCTGCTTTTCAAGTACGAAGTCGGATTTCAAATCGGGGCTACCAATCTGTAACTAGAGCTATTTTCGTAACCCATTGCATGTCTTTTAGGTTTTTGTAAAACATGTCAGAAGTTAGAAGATTCATTTATTTCCAAACAACTATCATTTTGACCACTAAAAGAGTTAGACAAAAAATATTTTGGATTAAATCCTTCCTCTACTTCTCTGCTTGTCAAATGCGGAGAACGTTTATTCAGTATGGAACTTACGTTAGAGCAGTTTCTCTAAATGCACTACCACATGTTTTTCAAACTTTCCAAAAATTTAACTGCTGTTTTGACCCCTTTCGCAACATTTTACAGAAAAAAAATCCTGCTCTATAAAATCTTCCCCTTCTTGTCTGCATTTCCAGTACGAAGTCGGATTTCAAATCGGGGCTACCAATCTGTAACTAGAGCTATTTTCGTAACCCATTGCATGTCTTTAGGTTTTTGTAAAACATGTCAGAAGTTAGAAGATTCATTTATTTCCAAACAACTATCATTTTGACCACTAAAAGAGTTAGACAAAAAAATATTTTGGATTAAATCCTTCCTCTACTTCTCTGCTTGTCAAATGCGGAGAACGTTTATTCAGTATGGAACTTACGTTAGAGCAGTTTCTCTAAATGCACTACCACATGTTTTTCAAACTTTCCCAAACTTTAACTGCTGTTTTGACCCTTTTCGCAACATTTTACAGAAAAAAAATTCTGCTATATAAAAATCTTCCCCTTCTTGTCTGCTTTTCAAGTACGAAGTCGGATTTCAAATCAGGGCTACCAATCTGTAACTACAGCTATTTTCGTAACCCATTGCATGTCTTTTAGGTTTTTGTAAAACATGTCAGAAGTTAGAAGATTCATTTATTTCCAAACAACTATATTTTGACCACTAAACCAAGGGAGTTAGACAAAAAATATTTTGGATTAAAACCTTCCTCTACTTCTCTGCTTGTCAAATGCGGAGAACGTTTATTCAGTATGGAACTTACGTTAGAGCAGTTTCTCTAAATGCACTACCACATGTTTTTCAAACTTTCCCAAACTTTAACTGCTGTTTTGACCCCTTTCGCAACATTTTACAGAAAAAAATTTCTGCTATATAAAAATCTTCCCCTTCTTGTCTGCATTTCCAGTACGAAGTCGGATTTCAAATCGGGGCTACCAATCTGTAACTAGAGCTATTTTCGTAACCCATTGCATGTCTTTTAGGTTTTTGTAAAACATGTCAGAAGTTAGAAGATTCATTTATTTCCAAACAACTATCATTTTGACCACTAAAAGAGTTAGACAAAAAATATTTTGGATTAAATCCTTCCTCTACTTCTCTGCTTGTCAAATGCGGAGAACGTTTATTCAGTATGGAACTTACGTTAGAGCAGTTTCTCTAAATGCACTACCACATGTTTTTCAAACTTTCCCAAACTTTAACTGCTGATTTGACCCTTTTCGCAACATTTTACAGAAAATAATTTCTGCTATATAAAAATCTTCCCCTTCTTGTCTGCTTTTCAAGTACGAAGTCGGATTTCAAATCAGGGCTACCAATCTGTAACTACAGCTATTTTCGTAACCCATTGCATGTCTTTTAGGTTTTTGTAAAACATGTCAGAAGTTAGAAGATTCATTTATTTCCAAACAACTATCATTTTGACCACTAAAAGAGTTAGACAAAAAATATTTTGGATTAAATCCTTCCTCTACTTCTCTGCTTGTCAAATGCGGAGAACGTTTATTCAGTATGGAACTTACGTTAGAGCAGTTTCTCTAAATGCACTACCACATGTTTTTCAAACTTTCCAAAAATTTAACTGCTGTTTTGACCCCTTTCGCAACATTTTACAGAAAAAAAATTCTGCTATATAAAAATCTTCCCCTTCTTGTCTGCTTTTCAAGTACGAAGTCGGATTTCAAATCGGGGCTACCAATATGTAACTAGAGCTTTTTTCGTAACCCATTGCATGTCTTTTAGGTTTTTGTAAAACATGTCAGAAGTTAGAAGATTCATTTATTTCCAAACAACTATCATTTTGACCACTAAAAGAGTTAGACAAAAAATATTTTGGATTAAATCCTTCCTCTACTTCTCTGCTTGTCAAATGCGGAGAACGTTTATTCAGTATGGAACTTACGTTAGAGCAGTTTCTCTAAATGCACTACCACATGTTTTTCAAACTTTCCCAAACTTTAACTGCCGTTTTGACCCCTTTCGCAACATTTTACAGAAAAAAAATCCTGCTCTATAAAATCTTCCCCTTCTTGTCTGCATTTCCAGTACGAAGTCGGATTTCAAATCGGGGCTACCAATCTGTAACTAGAGCTTTTTTCGTAACCCATTGCATGTCTTTTAGGTTTTTGTAAAACATGTCAGAAGTTAGAAGATTCATTTATTTCCAAACAACTATCATTTTGACCACTAAAAGAGTTAGACAAAAAATATTTTGGATTAAATCCTTCCTCTACTTCTCTGCTTGTCAAATGCGGAGAACGTTTATTCAGTATGGAACTTACGTTAGAGCAGTTTCTCTAAATGCACTACCACATGTTTTTCAAACTTTCCCAAACTTTAACTGCCGTTTTGACCCCTTTCGCAACATTTTACAGAAAAAAAATCCTGCTCTATAAAATCTTCCCCTTCTTGTCTGCATTTCCAGTACGAAGTCGGATTTCAAATCGGGGCTACCAATCTGTAACTAGAGCTATTTTCGTAACCCATTGCATGTCTTTTAGGTTTTTGTAAAACATGTCAGAAGTTAGAAGATTCATTTATTTCCAAACAACTATCATTTTGACCACTAAAAGAGTTAGACAAAAAATATTTTGGATTAAATCCTTCCTCTACTTCTCTGCTTGTCAAATGCGGAGAACGTTTATTCAGTATGGAACTTACGTTAGAGCAGTTTCTCTAAATGCACTACCACATGTTTTTCAAACTTTCCCAAACTTTAACTGCTGTTTTGACCCTTTTCGCAACATTTTACAGAAAAAAATTTCTGCTATATAAAAATCTTCCCCTTCTTGTCTGCTTTTCAAGTACGAAGTCGGATTTCAAATCAGGGCTACCAATCTGTAACTACAGCTATTTTCGTAACCCATTGCATGTCTTTTAGGTTTTTGTAAAACATGTCAGAAGTTAGAAGATTCATTTATTTCCAAACAACTATCATTTTGACCACTAAACCAAGGGAGTTAGACAAAAAATATTTTGGATTAAAACCTTCCTCTACTTCTCTGCTTGTCAAATGCGGAGAACGTTTATTCAGTATGGAACTTACGTTAGAGCAGTTTCTCTAAATGCACTACCACATGTTTTTCAAACTTTCCCAAACTTTAACTGCTGTTTTGACCCCTTTCGCAACATTTTACAGAAAAAAAATTCTGCTATATAAAAATCTTCCCCTTCTTGTCTGCATTTCCAGTACGAAGTCGGATTTCAAATCGGGGCTACCAATATGTAACTAGAGCTATTTTCGTAACCCATTGCATGTCTTTTAGGTTTTTGTAAAACATGTCAGAAGTTAGAAGATTCATTTATTTCCAAACAACTATCATTTTGACCACTAAAAGAGTTAGACAAAAAATATTTTGGATTAAATCCTTCCTCTACTTCTCTGCTTGTCAAATGCGGAGAACGTTTATTCAGTATGGAACTTACGTTAGAGCAGTTTCTCTAAATGCACTACCACATGTTTTTCAAACTTTCCCAAACTTTAACTGCTGATTTGACCCTTTTCGCAACATTTTACAGAAAATAATTTCTGCTATATAAAAATCTTCCCCTTCTTGTCTGCTTTTCAAGTACGAAGTCGGATTTCAAATCAGGGCTACCAATCTGTAACTACAGCTATTTTCGTAACCCATTGCATGTCTTTTAGGTTTTTGTAAAACATGTCAGAAGTTAGAAGATTCATTTATTTCCAAACAACTATCATTTTGACCACTAAACCAAGGGAGTTAGACAAAAAATATTTTGGATTAAAACCTTCCTCTACTTCTCTTCTTGTCAAATGCGGAGAACGTTTATTCAGTATGGAACTTACGTTAGAGCAGTTTCTCTAAATGCACTACCACATGTTTTTCAAACTTTCCCAAACTTTAACTGCTGTTTTGACCCCTTTCGCAACATTTTACAGAAAAAAAATTCTGCTATATTAAAATCTTCCCCTACTTGTCTGCTTTTCAAGTACGAAGTCGGATTTCAAATCGGGGCTACCAATCTGTAACTAGAGCTTTTTTCGTAACCCATTGCAAGTCTTTTAGGTTTTTGTAAAACATGTCAGAAGTTAGAAGATTCATTTATTTCCAAACAACTATCATTTTGACCACTAAACCAAAGAGTTTGACAAAAAATATTTTGGATTAAAACCTTCCTCTACTTCTCTGCTTGTCAAATGCGGAAAACGTTTATTCAGTATGGAATTTACGTTAGAGCAGTTTCTCTAAATGCACTACCACATGTTTTTCAAACTTTCCCAAACTTTAACTACTGTTTTGACCCCTTTCGCAACATTTTACAGAAAAAAAATTCTGCTATATAAAAATCTTCCCCTTCTTGTCTGCTTTTCAAGTACGAAGTCGGATTTCAAATCGGGGCTACCAATATGTAACTAGAGCTATTTTCGTAACCCATTGCATGTCTTTTAGTTTTTTGTAAAACATGTCAGAAGTTAGAAGATTCATTTATTTCCAAACAACTATCATTTTGACCACTAAAAGAGTTAGACAAAAAATATTTTGGATTAAATCCTTCCTCTACTTCTCTGCTTGTCAAATGCGGAGAACGTTTATTCAGTATGGAACTTACGTTAGAGCAGTTTCTCTAAATGCACTACCACATGTTTTTCAAACTTTCCAAAAATTTAACTGCTGTTTTGACCCCTTTCGCAACATTTTACAGAAAAAAAATTCTGCTATATAAAAATCTTCCCCTTCTTGTCTGCTTTTCAAGTACGAAGTCGGATTTCAAATCGGGGCTACCAATATGTAACTAGAGCTATTTTCGTAACCCATTGCATGTCTTTTAGGTTTTTGTAAAACATGTCAGAAGTTAGAAGATTCATTTATTTCCAAACAACTATCATTTTGACCACTAAAAGAGTTAGACAAAAAATATTTTGGATTAAATCCTTCCTCTACTTCTCTGCTTGTCAAATGCGGAGAACGTTTATTCAGTATGGAACTTACGTTAGAGCAGTTTCTCTAAATGCACTACCACATGTTTTTCAAACTTTCCCAAACTTTAACTGCCGTTTTGAGCCCTTTCGCAACATTTTAAGGAAAAAAAATCCTGCTCTATAAAATCTTCCCCTTCTTGTCTGCATTTCCAGTACGAAGTCGGATTTCAAATCGGGGCTACCAATATGTAACTAGAGCTATTTTCGTAACCCATTGCATGTCTTTTAGTTTTTTGTAAAACATGT
This sequence comes from Salvelinus fontinalis, assembly GCF_029448725.1. NCBI lineage: Eukaryota > Metazoa > Chordata > Actinopteri > Salmoniformes > Salmonidae > Salvelinus > Salvelinus fontinalis. Next base: position 71,703 of record NW_026601138.1, read on the forward strand.
CAGAAGTTAGAAGATTCATTTATTTCCAAACAACTATCATTTTGACCACTAAAAGAGTTAGACAAAAAATATTTTGGATTAAATCCTTCCTCTACTTCTCTGCTTGTCAAATGCGGAGAACGTTTATTCAGTATGGAACTTACGTTAGAGCAGTTTCTCTAAATGCACTACCACATGTTTTTCAAACTTTCCAAAAATTTAACTGCTGTTTTGACCCCTTTCGCAACATTTTACAGAAAAAAAATTCTGCTATATAAAAATCTTCCCCTTCTTGTCTGCTTTTCAAGTACGAAGTCGGATTTCAAATCGGGGCTACCAATATGTAACTAGAGCTATTTTCGTAACCCATTGCATGTCTTTTAGTTTTTTGTAAAACATGTCAGAAGTTAGAAGATTCATTTATTTCCAAACAACTATCATTTTGACCACTAAAAGAGTTAGACAAAAAATATTTTGGATTAAATCCTTCCTCTACTTCTCTGCTTGTCAAATGCGGAGAACGTTTATTCAGTATGGAACTTACGTTAGAGCAGTTTCTCTAAATGCACTACCACATGTTTTTCAAACTTTCCAAAAATTTAACTGCTGTTTTGACCCCTTTCGCAACATTTTACAGAAAAAAAATTCTGCTATATAAAAATCTTCCCCTTCTTGTCTGCTTTTCAAGTACGAAGTCGGATTTCAAATCGGGGCTACCAATATGTAACTAGAGCTATTTTCGTAACCCATTGCATGTCTTTTAGGTTTTTGTAAAACATGTCAGAAGTTAGAAGATTCATTTATTTCCAAACAACTATCATTTTGACCACTAAAAGAGTTAGACAAAAAATATTTTGGATTAAATCCTTCCTCTACTTCTCTGCTTGTCAAATGCGGAGAACGTTTATTCAGTATGGAACTTACGTTAGAGCAGTTTCTCTAAATGCACTACCACATGTTTTTCAAACTTTCCCAAACTTTAACTGCCGTTTTGAGCCCTTTCGCAACATTTTAAGGAAAAAAAATCCTGCTCTATAAAATCTTCCCCTTCTTGTCTGCATTTCCAGTACGAAGTCGGATTTCAAATCGGGGCTACCAATATGTAACTAGAGCTATTTTCGTAACCCATTGCATGTCTTTTAGTTTTTTGTAAAACATGTCAGAAGTTAGAAGATTCATTTATTTCCAAACAACTATCATTTTGACCACTAAAAGAGTTAGACAAAAAATATTTTGGATTAAATCCTTCCTCTACTTCTCTGCTTGTCAAATGCGGAGAACGTTTATTCAGTATGGAACTTACGTTAGAGCAGTTTCTCTAAATGCACTACCACATGTTTTTCAAACTTTCCAAAAATTTAACTGCTGTTTTGACCCCTTTCGCAACATTTTACAGAAAAAAAATTCTGCTATATAAAAATCTTCCCCTTCTTGTCTGCTTTTCAAGTACGAAGTCGGATTTCAAATCGGGGCTACCAATATGTAACTAGAGCTATTTTCGTAACCCATTGCATGTCTTTTAGTTTTTTGTAAAACATGTCAGAAGTTAGAAGATTCATTTATTTCCAAACAACTATCATTTTGACCACTAAAAGAGTTAGACAAAAAGTATTTTGGATTAAATCCTTCCTCTACTTCTCTGCTTGTCAAATGCGGAGAACGTTTATTCAGTATGGAACTTACGTTAGAGCAGTTTCTCTAAATGCACTACCACATGTTTTTCAAACTTTCCAAAAATTTAACTGCTGTTTTGACCCCTTTCGCAACATTTTACAGAAAAAAAATTCTGCTATATAAAAATCTTCCCCTTCTTGTCTGCTTTTCAAGTACGAAGTCGGATTTCAAATCGGGGCTACCAATATGTAACTAGAGCTATTTTCGTAACCCATTGCATGTCTTTTAGGTTTTTGTAAAACATGTCAGAAGTTAGAAGATTCATTTATTTCCAAACAACTATCATTTTGACCACTAAAAGAGTTAGACAAAAAATATTTTGGATTAAATCCTTCCTCTACTTCTCTGCTTGTCAAATGCGGAGAACGTTTATTCAGTATGGAACTTACGTTAGAGCAGTTTCTCTAAATGCACTACCACATGTTTTTCAAACTTTCCCAAACTTTAACTGCCGTTTTGACCCCTTTCGCAACATTTTAAGGAAAAAAAATCCTGCTCTATAAAATCTTCCCCTTCTTGTCTGCATTTCCAGTACGAAGTCGGATTTCAAATCGGGGCTACCAATCTGTAACTAGAGCTATTTTCGTAACCCATTGCATGTCT
>NW_026601139.1:0-10000 GCF_029448725.1 Salvelinus fontinalis
GGAGGGAGGTAGTATGTGATTGAGAGAGATGGAGGGAGGTAGTATGTGATTGATAGAGAGATGGAGGGAGGTAGTATGTGATTGATAGAGAGATGGAGGGAGGTAGTATGTGATTGAGAGAGAGATGGAGGGAGGTAGTATGTGATTGAGAGAGATGGAGGGAGGTAGTATGTGATTGATAGAGAGATGGAGGGAGGTAGTATGTGATTGATAGAGAGATGGAGGGAGGTAGTATGTGATTGATAGAGAGATGGAGGGAGGTAGTATGTGATTGATAGAGAGATGGAGGGAGGTAGTATGTGATTGATAGAGAGATGGAGGGAGGTAGTATGTGATTGATAGAGAGATGGAGGGAGGTAGTATGTGATTGATAGAGAGATGGAGGGAGGTAGTATGTGATTGATAGAGAGATGGAGGGAGGTAGTATGTGATTGATAGAGAGATGGAGGGAGGTAGTATGTGATTGATAGAGAGATGGAGGTAGTATGTGATTGATAGAGAGATGGAGGTAGTATGTGATTGAGAGAGAGATGGAGGGAGGTAGTATGTGATTGATAGAGAGATGGAGGGAGGTAGTATGTGATTGATAGAGAGATGGAGGGAGGTAGTATGTGATTGAGAGAGAGATGGGAGGTAGTATGTGATTGATAGAGAGATGGAGGGAGGTAGTATGTGATTGAGAGAGATGGAGGGAGGTAGTATGTGATTGAGAGAGATGGAGGGAGGTAGTATGTGATTGATAGAGAGATGGAGGGAGGTAGTATGTGATTGATAGAGAGATGGAGGGAGGTAGTATGTGATTGATAGAGATGGAGGGAGGTAGTATGTGATTGATAGAGAGATGGAGGGAGGTAGTATGTGATTGATAGAGATGGAGGGAGGTAGTATGTGATTGATAGAGAGATGGAGGGAGGTAGTATGTGATTGAGAGAGATGGAGGGAGGTAGTATGGATTGAAGAGATGGAGGAGGTAGTATGTGATTGATAGAGAGATGGAGGGAGGTAGTATGTGATTGAGAGAGATGGAGGGAGGTAGTATGTGATTGATAGAGAGATGGAGGGAGGTAGTATGTGATTGATAGAGAGATGGAGGGAGGTAGTATGTGATTGATAGAGAGATGGAGGGAGGTAGTATGTGATTGAGAGAGAGATGGAGGGAGGTAGTATGTGATTGATAGAGAGATGGAGGGAGGTAGTATGTGATTGATAGAGAGATGGAGGGAGGTAGTATGTGATTGATAGAGAGATGGAGGGAGGTAGTATGTGATTGATAGAGAGATGGAGGGAGGTAGTATGTGATTGATAGAGAGATGGAGGGAGGTAGTATGTGATTGATAGAGAGATGGAGGGAGGTAGTATGTGATTGATAGAGAGATGGAGGGAGGTAGTATGTGATTGAGAGAGATGGAGGGAGGTAGTATGTGATTGATAGAGAGATGGAGGGAGGTAGTATGTGATTGATAGAGAGATGGAGGGAGGTAGTATGTGATTGATAGAGAGATGGAGGGAGGTAGTATGTGATTGATAGAGAGATGGAGGGAGGTAGTATGTGATTGATAGAGAGATGGAGGGAGGTAGTATGTGATTGAGAGAGATGGAGGGAGGTAGTATGTGATTGATAGAGAGATGGAGGGAGGTAGTATGTGATTGATAGAGAGATGGAGGGAGGTAGTATGTGATTGAAGAGAGATGGAGGGAGGTAGTATGTGATTGATAGAGAGATGGAGGGAGGTAGTATGTGATTGATAGAGAGATGGAGGGAGGTAGTATGTGATTGATAGAGATGGAGGGAGGTAGTATGTGATTGATAGAGAGATGGAGGGAGGTAGTATGTGATTGATAGAGAGATGGAGGTAGTATGTGATTGAGAGAGATGGAGGGAGGTAGTATGTGATTGATAGAGAGATGGAGGGAGGTAGTATGTGATTGATAGAGAGATGGAGGGAGGTAGTATGTGATTGATAGAGAGATGGAGGGAGGTAGTATGTGATTGATAGAGAGATGGAGGGAGGTAGTATGTGATTGATAGAGAGATGGAGGGAGGTAGTATGTGATTGATGAGAGATGGAGGGAGGTAGTATGTGATTGATAGAGAGATGGAGGGAGGTAGTATGTGATTGATAGAGATGGAGGGAGGTAGTATGTGATTGATAGAGAGATGGAGGGAGGTAGTATGTGATTGATAGAGAGATGGAGGGAGGTAGTATGTGATTGATAGAGAGATGGAGGGAGGTAGTATGTGATTGATAGAGAGATGGAGGGAGGTAGTATGTGATTGATAGAGAGATGGAGGGAGGTAGTATGTGATTGATAGAGAGATGGAGGGAGGTAGTATGTGATTGATAGAGAGATGGAGGGAGGTAGTATGTGATTGATAGAGAGATGGAGGGAGGTAGTATGTGATTGATAGAGAGATGGAGGGAGGTAGTATGTGATTGATAGAGAGATGGAGGGAGGTAGTATGTGATTGAGAGAGATGGAGGGAGGTAGTATGTGATTGATAGAGAGATGGAGGGAGGTAGTATGTGATTGATAGAGAGATGGAGGGAGGTAGTATGTGATTGATAGAGAGATGGAGGGAGGTAGTATGTGATTGATAGAGAGATGGAGGGAGGTAGTATGTGATTGATAGAGAGATGGAGGGAGGTAGTATGTGATTGAGAGAGATGGAGGTAGTATGTGATTGAGAGAGATGGAGGTAGTATGTGATTGATAGAGAGATGGAGGGAGGTAGTATGTGATTGATAGAGAGATGGAGGGAGGTAGTATGTGATTGAGAGAGATGGAGGGAGGTAGTATGTGATTGATAGAGAGATGGAGGGAGGTAGTATGTGATTGAGAGAGATGGAGGGAGGTAGTATGTGATTGATAGAGAGATGGAGGGAGGTAGTATGTGATTGATAGAGAGATGGAGGGAGGTAGTATGTGATTGATAGAGAGATGGAGGGGGTAGTATGTGATTGTAGAGAGATGGAGGTAGTATGTGATTGAGAGAGATGGAGGGAGGTAGTATGTGATTGATAGAGAGATGGAGGGAGGTAGTATGTGATTGATAGAGAGATGGAGGGAGGTAGTATGTGATTGAGAGAGATGGAGGGAGGTAGTATGTGATTGAGAGAGATGGAGGGAGGTAGTATGTGATTGATAGAGAGATGGAGGGAGGTAGTATGTGATTGATAGAGAGATGGAGGGAGGTAGTATGTGATTGAGAGAGATGGAGGGAGGTAGTATGTGATTGATAGAGAGATGGAGGTAGTATGTGATTGATAGAGAGATGGAGGGAGGTAGTATGTGATTGATAGAGAGATGGAGGGAGGTAGTATGTGATTGAGAGAGAGATGGAGGTAGTATGTGATTGAGAGAGATGGAGGTAGTATGTGATTGATAGAGAGATGGAGGGAGGTAGTATGTGATTGATAGAGAGATGGAGGGAGGTAGTATGTGATTGATGAGAGATGGAGGGAGGTAGTATGTGATTGATAGAGAGATGGAGGGAGGTAGTATGTGATTGATGAGAGATGGAGGGAGGTAGTATGTGATTGATAGAGAGATGGAGGGAGGTAGTATGTGATTGATAGAGAGATGGAGGGAGGTAGTATGTGATTGATAGAGAGATGGAGGGAGGTAGTATGTGATTGAGAGAGATGGAGGGAGGTAGTATGTGATTGATAGAGAGATGGAGGGAGGTAGTATGTGATTGATGAGAGATGGAGGGAGGTAGTATGTGATTGATAGAGAGATGGAGGGAGGTAGTATGTGATTGAGAGAGATGGAGGGAGGTAGTATGTGATTGATAGAGAGATGGAGGGAGGTAGTATGTGATTGAGAGAGATGGAGGGAGGTAGTATGTGATTGATAGAGAGATGGAGGGAGGTAGTATGTGATTGATAGAGAGATGGAGGGAGGTAGTATGTGATTGATGAGAGATGGAGGGAGGTAGTATGTGATTGATAGAGAGATGGAGGGAGGTAGTATGTGATTGATAGAGAGATGGAGGGAGGTAGTATGTGATTGATAGAGAGATGGAGGGAGGTAGTATGTGATTGATAGAGAGATGGAGGGAGGTAGTATGTGATTGATAGAGAGATGGAGGGAGGTAGTATGTGATTGATAGAGAGATGGAGGGAGGTAGTATGTGATTGAAGAGAGATGGAGGGAGGTAGTATGTGATTGATAGAGAGATGGAGGGAGGTAGTATGTGATTGATAGAGAGATGGAGGGAGGTAGTATGTGATAGAGAGAGATGGAGGGAGGTAGTATGTGATTGAGAGAGATGGAGGGAGGTAGTATGTGATTGATAGAGAGATGGAGGGAGGTAGTATGTGATTGAGAGAGAGATGGAGGGAGGTAGTATGTGATTGAGAGAGATGGAGGTAGTATGTGATTGATAGAGAGATGGAGGGAGGTAGTATGTGATTGATAGAGAGATGGAGGTAGTATGTGATTGATAGAGAGATGGAGGGAGGTAGTATGTGATTGATAGAGAGATGGAGGTAGTATGTGATTGATAGAGAGATGGAGGGAGGTAGTATGTGATTGATAGAGATGGAGGGAGGTAGTATGTGATTGATAGAGAGGTGGAGGGAGGTAGTATGTGATTGATAGAGAGATGGAGGGAGGTAGTATGTGATTGATAGAGAGATGGAGGGAGGTAGTATGTGATTGATAGAGAGATGGAGGGAGGTAGTATGTGATTGATAGAGAGATGGAGGGAGGTAGTATGTGATTGATAGAGAGATGGAGGGAGGTAGTATGTGATTGATAGAGAGATGGAGGGAGGTAGTATGTGATTGAGAGAGATGGAGGGAGGTAGTATGTGATTGATAGAGAGATGGAGGGAGGTAGTATGTGATTGAGAGAGATGGAGGGAGGTAGTATGTGATTGATAGAGAGATGGAGGGAGGTAGTATGTGATTGAGAGAGATGGAGGGAGGTAGTATGTGATTGATAGAGAGATGGAGGGAGGTAGTATGTGATTGATAGAGAGATGGAGGGAGGTAGTATGTGATTGATAGAGAGATGGGGAGGTAGTATGTGATTGATAGAGAGATGGAGGGAGGTAGTATGTGATTGATGAGAGATGGAGGGAGGTAGTATGTGATTGATAGAGAGATGGAGGGAGGTAGTATGTGATTGATAGAGAGATGGAGGGAGGTAGTATGTGATTGATAGAGAGATGGAGGGAGGTAGTATGTGATTGATAGAGATGGAGGGAGGTAGTATGTGATTGATAGAGAGATGGAGGGAGGTAGTATGTGATTGATAGAGAGATGGAGGGAGGTAGTATGTGATTGATAGAGAGATGGAGGGAGGTAGTATGTGATTGATAGAGAGATGGAGGGAGGTAGTATGTGATTGATAGAGAGATGGAGGGAGGTAGTATGTGATTGATAGAGATGGAGGGAGGTAGTATGTGATTGATAGAGAGATGGAGGGAGGTAGTATGTGATTGATAGAGAGATGGAGGGAGGTAGTATGTGATTGATAGAGAGATGGAGGGAGGTAGTATGTGATTGAAGAGAGATGGAGGGAGGTAGTATGTGATTGATAGAGAGATGGAGGGAGGTAGTATGTGATTGATAGAGAGATGGAGGGAGGTAGTATGTGATTGATAGAGAGATGGAGGGAGGTAGTATGTGATTGATAGAGAGATGGAGGGAGGTAGTATGTGATTGATAGAGAGATGGAGGGAGGTAGTATGTGATTGATAGAGATGGAGGGAGGTAGTATGTGATTGATAGAGAGATGGAGGGAGGTAGTATGTGATTGATAGAGATGGAGGGAGGTAGTATGTTATTGAGAGAGATGGAGGGAGGTAGTATGTGATTGATAGAGAGATGGAGGGAGGTAGTATGTGATTGATAGAGAGATGGAGGGAGGTAGTATGTGATTGATAGAGAGATGGAGGGAGGTAGTATGTGATTGATAGAGAGATGGAGGGAGGTAGTATGTGATTGATAGAGAGATGGAGGGAGGTAGTATGTGATTGAGAGAGATGGAGGTAGTATGTGATTGATAGAGAGATGGAGGGAGGTAGTATGTGATTGATAGAGAGATGGAGGGAGGTAGTATGTGATTGAGAGAGAGATGGAGGTAGTATGTGATTGATAGAGAGATGGAGGTAGTATGTGATTGATAGAGAGATGGAGGGAGGTAGTATGTGATTGATAGAGATGGAGGGAGGTAGTATGTGATTGATAGAGAGATGGAGGGAGGTAGTATGTGATTGATAGAGATGGAGGGAGGTAGTATGTGATTGATAGAGAGATGGAGGGAGGTAGTATGTGATTGAGAGAGAGATGGAGGGAGGTAGTATGTGATTGAGAGAGAGATGGAGGGAGGTAGTATGTGATTGATAGAGAGATGGAGGGAGGTAGTATGTGATTGATAGAGAGATGGAGGGAGGTAGTATGTGATTGATAGAGAGATGGAGGGAGGTAGTATGTGATTGATAGAGAGATGGAGGGAGGTAGTATGTGATTGATAGAGAGATGGAGGGAGGTAGTATGTGATTGAGAGAGAGATGGAGGGAGGTAGTATGTGATTGATAGAGAGATGGAGGGAGGTAGTATGTGATTGATAGAGAGATGGAGGGAGGTAGTATGTGATTGAGAGAGATGGAGGGAGGTAGTATGTGATTGATAGAGAGATGGAGGTAGTATGTGATTGATAGAGAGATGGAGGGAGGTAGTATGTGATTGATAGAGATGGAGGGAGGTAGTATGTGATTGATAGAGAGATGGAGGGAGGTAGTATGTGATTGATAGAGAGATGGAGGTAGTATGTGATTGAGAGAGAGATGGAGGGAGGTAGTATGTGATTGATATAGATGGAGGTAGTATGTGATTGATAGAGAGAGGGAGGTAGTATGTGATTGAGAGAGAGATGGAGGTAGTATGTGATTGATAGAGAGATGGAGGTAGTATGTGATTGATAGAGAGATGGAGGTAGTATGTGATTGATAGAGAGATGGAGGGAGGTAGTATGTGATTGATAGAGATGGAGGGAGGTAGTATGTGATTGATAGAGAGGTGGAGGGAGGTAGTATGTGATTGATAGAGAGATGGAGGGAGGTAGTATGTGATTGATAGAGAGATGGAGGGAGGTAGTATGTGATTGATAGAGAGATGGAGGGAGGTAGTATGTGATTGATAGAGAGATGGAGGGAGGTAGTATGTGATTGAGAGAGAGATGGAGGGAGGTAGTATGTGATTGAGAGAGAGATGGAGGGAGGTAGTATGTGATTGATAGAGAGATGGAGGTAGTATGTGATTGATAGAGAGATGGAGGGAGGTAGTATGTGATTGATAGAGAGATGGAGGGAGGTAGTATGTGATTGATAGAGAGATGGAGGGAGGTAGTATGTGATTGATAGAGAGATGGAGGGAGGTAGTATGTGATTGATAGAGAGATGGAGGTAGTATGTGATTGATAGAGAGATGGAGGGAGGTAGTATGTGATTGAGAGAGATGGAGGGAGGTAGTATGTGATTGATAGAGAGATGGAGGTAGTATGTGATTGATAGAGAGATGGAGGTAGTATGTGATTGATAGAGAGATGGAGGTAGTATGTGATTGATAGAGAGATGGAGGGAGGTAGTATGTGATTGATAGAGAGATGGAGGGAGGTAGTATGTGATTGATAGAGAGATGGAGGTAGTATGTGATTGATAGAGAGATGGAGGGAGGTAGTATGTGATTGATAGAGAGATGGAGGGAGGTAGTATGTGATTGAGAGAGATGGAGGGAGGTAGTATGTGATTGATAGAGAGATGGAGGTAGTATGTGATTGATAGAGAGATGGAGGGAGGTAGTATGTGATTGAGAGAGATGGAGGGAGGTAGTATGTGATTGATAGAGAGATGGAGGGAGGTAGTATGTGATTGATAGAGAGATGGAGGTAGTATGTGATTGATAGAGAGATGGAGGTAGTATGTGATTGATAGAGAGATGGAGGTAGTATGTGATTGATAGAGAGATGGAGGGAGGTAGTATGTGATTGATAGAGAGATGGAGGGAGGTAGTATGTGATTGATAGAGAGATGGAGGGAGGTAGTATGTGATTGATAGAGAGATGGAGGGAGGTAGTATGTGATTGATAGAGAGATGGAGGGAGGTAGTATGTGATTGATAGAGAGATGGAGGGAGGTAGTATGTGATTGATAGAGAGATGGAGGGAGGTAGTATGTGATTGATAGAGAGATGGAGGGAGGTAGTATGTGATTGATAGAGAGATGGAGGGAGGTAGTATGTGATTGATAGAGAGATGGAGGGAGGTAGTATGTGATTGATAGAGAGATGGAGGGAGGTAGTATGTGATTGATAGAGAGATGGAGGGAGGTAGTATGTGATTGATAGAGAGATGGAGGGAGGTAGTATGTGATTGATAGAGAGATGGAGGGAGGTAGTATGTGATTGATAGAGAGATGGAGGGAGGTAGTATGTGATTGATAGAGAGATGGAGGGAGGTAGTATGTGATTGATAGAGAGATGGAGGGAGGTAGTATGTGATTGAGAGAGATGGAGGGAGGTAGTATGTGATTGATAGAGAGATGGAGGGGGTAGTATGTGATTGATAGAGAGATGGAGGGAGGTAGTATGTGATTGATAGAGAGATGGAGGGAGGTAGTATGTGATTGATAGAGAGATGGAGGGAGGTAGTATGTGATTGATAGAGAGATGGAGGTAGTATGTGATTGATAGAGAGATGGAGGGAGGTAGTATGTGATTGATAGAGAGATGGAGGTAGTATGTGATTGATAGAGAGATGGAGGGAGGTAGTATGTGATTGATAGAGAGATGGAGGGAGGTAGTATGTGATTGATAGAGAGATGGAGGGAGGTAGTATGTGATTGATAGAGAGATGGAGGGAGGTAGTATGTGATTGATAGAGATGGAGGGAGGTAGTATGTGATTGATAGAGAGATGGAGGGAGGTAGTATGTGATTGATAGAGAGATGGAGGTAGTATGTGATTGAGAGAGAGATGGAGGGAGGTAGTATGTGATTGATAGAGATGGAGGGAGGTAGTATGTGATTGATAGAGAGATGGAGGAGGTAGTATGTGATTGATAGAGAGATGGAGGGAGGTAGTATGTGATTGATGAGAGATGGAGGGAGGTAGTATGTGATTGATAGAGATGGAGGGAGGTAGTATGTGATTGATAGAGAGATGGAGGGAGGTAGTATGTGATTGATAGAGAGATGGAGGGAGGTAGTATGTGATTGATAGAGAGATGGAGGGAGGTAGTATGTGATTGATAGAGAGATGGAGGGAGGTAGTATGTGATTGAGAGAGATGGAGGGAGGTAGTATGTGATTGATAGAGAGATGGAGGGAGGTAGTATGTGATTGATAGAGATGGAGGGAGGTAGTATGTGATTGATAGAGAGATGGAGGGAGGTAGTATGTGATTGATGAGAGATGGATGGAGGTAGTATGTGATTGATAGAGAGATGGAGGGAGGTAGTATGTGATTGAGAGAGAGATGGAGGGAGGTAGTATGTGATTGATAGAGAGATGGAGGGAGGTAGTATGTGATTGAGAGAGAGATGGAGGGAGGTAGTATGTGATTGATAGAGAGATGGAGGGAGGTAGTATGTGATTGATAGAGAGATGGAGGGAGGTAGTATGTGATTGATAGAGAGATGGAGGGAGGTAGTATGTGATTGATAGAGAGATGGAGGGAGGTAGTATGTGATTGATAGAGAGATGGAGGGAGGTAGTATGTGATTGATAGAGAGATGGAGGGAGGTAGTATGTGATTGAGAGAGATGGAGGGAGGTAGTATGTGATTGATAGAGAGATGGAGGGAGGTAGTATGTGATTGATAGAGAGATGGAGGGAGGTAGTATGTGATTGATAGAGAGATGGAGGGAGGTAGTATGTGATTGAGAGAGAGATGGAGGGAGGTAGTATGTGATTGATAGAGAGATGGGAGGTAGTATGTGATTGAGAGAGATGGAGGGAGGTAGTATGTGATTGATAGAGAGATGGGAGGTA